>NC_045699.1:877715-957006 GCF_009834535.1 Camelus ferus
ATTCGACAAACATTCTTTAATGAGATGTGAACATGTGTATTACCGAAATTTCATCCACCATTCAAGGCATATTTTCACCTAGAATTATTTATTGTGATTTAGTAGATTTCTCATAATGTCAGCCTCTATAATCATGCAGTTTTCACAGAATACTCCTCTTGGAGCGAGGTCTACCCAATAGACATGTAATTTAAACTGTTTCCCACACTATAACATTCCATGTTCTGAACACGCTACATGCATCCATGTTTGACAAATATACTTTAAGGTGTTGTGAGCATGAGGATTACCAAATTTTCAATCACCATACAAGGCATATTTACACCTATAAAATTTACGTTCTGTTCAAAGGTTTTTCCTAACTGCAGTTTCGAAAATGAGGCAGTTTTCACAGAAAAATTCCCTTGGAGCAACTTCTACACAAAAGAAATGTAATTTACATAGATTCGCTCAACATGAAATTCAGTGTTCCTAGAAAGCTGCATACATCATGGATTCAACAAAAATTCACTACAGATTTGTTAGCATGTGGACAACTGAACTTTCACTCACCATACAATTAATAATTGAACACGTAGAAGCATTTTTCCCAACTTTCATAGTGTTTTCCTAATGACAGTTTGTGAAAATGAGTCAGATTTCGAAGAAAAAATCGTTTTGCGGGCGGAGTTCTACCCAATAAACCTGTAATTTACCAAGTTTCAATCAACCGTGATATTCTGTGATGCGAACCACTCTCCATGATCCATGATTCGACAAACATTCTTTAATGAGTGTGCACATGTAGATTAAAGCTCTTTCATCCACAATACGAGGCAATATATACCCTAGAATCATTAGTCTGATTTCTCAAATTTTCGTAAGGCCAGTTTCCAAAAGGAGGCAGAATGCACAGAAAAACCTCTTGGTGCGAGTTCTACCAAAAAGGTACATAATTTCCATAGTTCCACTCACCGTATCATTCAGTGTTCCGAAAAAATACATGCATTACGAACTCGACAAACATTAATTAAGGAGTTCTGGGCATGTGGATTAATGATCTTTCAATCACCAAACAAGGCATATTTACACCTACAAATATTTACTCTTATTTCACAGTTTTTCCAAAGACCAGGATCGAAAATGAGGCAGAATGCCCAGAAAATATTCTTTGTGCGAGATCTACCCAATAGACATGTACGGTACACTTTCACTCACCGTGACATTCCATGTTCTGAACACGCTACATGCTATACGGGTTCGACAAACATTAATTACTACAGTTGTGATCATGTGGATTACAGAATTTTCATCCAATAAACTAGGCATATTTACACCTAGAAAATTTTACTCTGATTTCACAGTTTTTTCCTAAGGCCAGTTATTAAAATGATGCAGAACACACAGAAAAATCGTCTTTGAACGAGTTCTACCAAATAGACATTTAATTTACATAGATTCGCTCACCGTAACATTCCCTGTTCTGAACACAATACATGCACCTTGGAGTAGACCAACATTTATTACAGAGTTATGATCATGCGGGTTACAGAACTCTCATGCAACAAACAAGGCATATTTAAACCTAGAAACATTTATGGTGATTTCGCAGGTATTCTTTAAGCCAGTTTAAAAATGGGGAAGAATGCGCATAAAAATACACTTGGAGCAAGTTCTACCCAAGAAATATTTAATTTACATAGTTTCACACATTGTGATGTTCCGTGATTCAAATACGCTACATGCATCTCGGATTCGACAATCATTCATTACTGAGTTGTAGCATGTGGTTTACAGAACTTTCATCCACCATACAAGCCATATGGTCATCAAGAAACATTTACTCTGATTTCAAAACTCTTACCTAAGTTTAGATACGAAAATGAGGCAGAATGCTTTGAAAAATCCTCTTAGTGCATGTTCTACACAATAGACATTTAATTTAGGAAATTTCACTCGCCGTGACATTCCATGTTCTGAACACGCTACATGCAACCCGGATTCAAAAAACATTCATTACAGAGTTGTGATCATGTGCATTATAGAACTTTCATCCACCATACAAGGCATATTTACACCTAGAAACATTTACAGTGATTTCACAGGTTTTCCTAAATCCAGTTTCGAAATTGAGGCAGAATGTGCAGAAAAATTCTATTGGAGTGAGTTCTACAAAATAGACATGTAATTTACATTCTTTCCCACCCTGTGACATTCTGAGTTTCGAATACGCTACATGCTTCATGGATTCGACAAACATTCATTACTGACTTAAGTGCATTTGGGTTAACGATCTTTCAACCACCATAGAAGGCATACTTAAAGCTAGAATCATTTACAGTTTTTTCACAGCTTTTTTCCTAATTCCAGGTTCGAAAATGAGGCAGATTTCGAAAAAAATGCTTTGGAGCGAGTTCTACCCAATAAACATGTAATTTACAAAGTTTCTATCACCGTGATATTCTGTGATCCGAACACTCTACATGGATCACGGATTCAACAAACATTCTTTAATGAGTTGTGAACATGTGGATTAAAGATCTTTCATCCACAATACGAGGCATATATAGAGCTAGAATCATTTAGTCTGATTTCTCAAATTTTTCGTAAGGCAAGTTTCCAAAAGGAGGCAGAATGCACAGAAAAACCTCTTGGTGCGAGTTCTACCAAAAAGGTACATAATTTACATGGTTCCACTCATCGTAACATTCCGTGTTCCGAACACACTAAATGCATTACGAACTCGACAAACATTCATTAAGGAGTTCTGAGCATGTGGATTAATGATCTTTCAATCACCAAACAAGGCATATTTACACCTACAAATATTTACTCTGATTTCACAGTTTTTCCAAAGACCAGGATCGAAAATGAGTCAGAATGCCCAGAAAAATATTCTTTGAGCGAGATCTACCCAATAGACATGTACGGTACACTTTCACTCAACATGACATTCCATGTTCCGAACACGCTACATGCTATACGGGTTCGACAAACATTAATTACACAGTTGTGATCATGTGGATTACAGAACTTTCATCCACAAAACTAGGCATATTTACACCTAGAAAATTTTACTCTGATTTCACAGGTTATTCCTAAGGCCAGGTATGAAAATGATGCAGAACGCAAAGGAAAATCCTCTTTGAGCGAGTTCTACCAAACAGACATGTAATTTACATAGATTCTCTCACCGTAACATTCCCTGTTCTGAACACAATACATGCATCCTGGAGTAGACCAACATTCATTACATAGTTATGATCATGCGGGTTACAGAACTCTCATACACCAAACAAGGCATATTTAAACCTAGAAACATTTATGTTGATTTCAAAGGTTTTCTTTAAGCCAGTTAAAAAATGGGGAAGAATGCGCAGAAAAACACTTTTGGAGCGAGTTCTACCCAAGAAATATGTAATTTACATAGTTTCACACATTGTGATGTTCCGTGTTTCAAATACGCTACATGCATCTCGGATTCGACAATCATTCATTACTGAGTTGTAGCATGTGGTTTACAGAACTTTCATCCACCATACAAGCCATATGGTCATCAAGAAACATTTACTCTGATTTCAAAACTCTTACCTAAGTTTAGATTCGAAAATGAGGTAGAATGCTCTGAAAAATCCTCACTGGAGCATGTTCTATAAAATAGACATTTAATTTACGAAGTTTCACTCGCCGTGATATTCCATGTTCTGAACACGCTACATGCAACCCGGATTCGAAAATCATTCATTACAGAGTTGTGATCATGTGCATTACAAGACTTTCATCCACCATACAAGGCATATTTACACCTAGAAACATTTACAGTGATTTCACAGGTTTTCCTAAAGCCAGTTTCGAAATTGAGGCAGATTGTGCAGAAAAATACTATTGGAGTGAGTTCTAAAAAATAGACATGTAATTTACATTCTTTCCCACACTGTGACATTCTGTGATTCGAATACGCTACATGCTTCATGGATTCGACAAACATTCATTACTGAGTTAAGTGCATTTGGGTTAACGATCTTTCAACCACCAAACAAGGCATATTTAAAGCTAGAATCATTTACAATTTTTTCACAGCTTTTTCCTAAGGCCAGGTTCGAAAATGAGGCAGAGTGCCCAGAAAAATACCCTTGGAGCGACTTCTATCCAATAGACATATACGGTACACTTTCACTCACCATGACATTCCATGTTCAGAACACGCTACATGCATCATGGAGTAGACCAACATTCATTACAGAGTTGTGATCATGTGGATTACAGAACTTTCATCAACCAAACAAGGCATATTTACACCTAGAGACATTTACGGTGATTTCGCAGGTTTTCCTGTAGCCAGTTTCGGAATCATGGCAGAATGCACAGAAAAATAGACTTGGAGCGAGTTCTACAAAATAGACATGTAATTTAATTAATTTCCTCACCGTGACATTCCGTGTTCCGAACCCGCTACATTCATCATGGATTCGACAAATACTCATTACTGAGTTATTAGCATGTGGACAAAAGATATTTCGTCCACCATACAAGGCATATAAACACCTAGAAGCATTTACTCTGATTTCTCATCTTTTTCCTAAGGCCAGGTACCAAAATGAGGTTGAATGCACAGAGAAATTCTCTTGGTGTGAGTTCTACCAAAAAGATATATAAAGTACATAGGTTCCCTCATCATGACTATCCATGTTCTAAATACACTACATGCATTACGAATTAGACAAATATTCCTTTCTGAGTTGTGAGCATGTGGATTAACGATCTTTCTATCACCATACAAGGCATATTTACACCTAGAAGAATTTACTCTGATTTCACAGCTTTTTCCAATTGCCAGTTTGAAAATGAGGCAGAATGCGCAGAAAAATTCTGTCGGAGCATGTTTTACCCAATTGACATGTACGGTACACTTTCAATCACCGTGACATTCCATGATCTGAACAAGATACATACATCACCGATTCGACAAACATTCATTACTGAGTTGTAGCATGTGGATTACCGATCTTTCATCCACCACCCATGCATATTTACACCTAGAAACAATTACATTGATTTCACAGGATTTACCTAATCCAGTTTTGAAAATGAGGCAGAATGCGCAGAATAATCCTCTAGGGCCAGTTATTGAAAGTACACTTGTAATTTACATAGATTCGTTCACCATAAATTTCCCTATTCTGAACACGCTACATGCACCACAGATTCGACTATCATTATTTAGTGGGTTATCAGCATGTGGATTAACGATCTTTCATCCACTTAAAAAGGAATATATACACCTTGAAACAATTACTCTGATTTCTCTAATTTTACCTAAGGCCAGTTTTGTAAATGAGGGAGAATGCACAGAAAAATACCCTTGGAGTGATTTCTACACTATAGACATATATGGTACACTTTCACTCACTGTAACATTCCATGTTCCGAACACGCTATATACATCACGGATTCGACAAACATTAATTGCTGAGTTGTGAGCTTGTGTATTACCGAACTTTAATAAACCATACAGGACATATTGACACCTAAAATCATTTACTCAGGTTTCAAAGCAGTTTCATAACACCAGTTACAAAAATGAAGCTGATTTTGCAGGAAAATCCTCCTGCAGCGTGTTCTAACCTATAGACATGTAATTTACATAGACTAGATCACCGTGAATTTCCGTGTTTCAAATAAGCTACATGCAACACAGATTCGTCTAATATTCACAACAGAGTTGTTACCATGTTGTATACCGAAATTTCATCCACCATAAAACGCATATTGACCCTTAGAATCATTTTCTCATATTTCGAGTTTTTTTCCTAATGGCAGTTTAGAAAATGAGGCATATTTCACAGAAAAATGCTCTTGGAGCGAGTTCTAACCAATAGAAATGTAATTTACATTGTTATCCTCACCGTGATATTCCGTGTTCCAAAAACTCTACATGCATCACGGATTCGACAAACATTCTTTAATGAGATGTGAACATGTGTATTACCGAAATTTCATCCACCATTCAAGGCATATTTACACCTAGAAATATTTATTGTGATTTAGTAGATTTCTCATAATGTCATCCTCTATAATCATGCAGTTTTCACAGAATACCCCTCCTGGAGTGAGGTCTACCCAATAGACATATAATTTAAACTGTTTCCCACACTATAACATTCCATGTTCTGAACACGCTACATTCATCCATGTTTGACAAATACTCTTTAAGGTGTTGTGAGCATGAGGATTACCAAACATTCAATCACCATACAAGGCATATTTACACCTATAAAAATTTACGTTCTGTTCAAAGGTTTTTCCTAACTGCAGTTTCGAAAATGAGGCAGTTTTCACAGAAAAATTCCCTTGGAGCAACTTCTACACAAAAGAAATGTAATTTACATAGATTCGCTCAACATGAAATTCAGTGTTCCTAGAAAGCTGCATACATCATGGATTCAACAAAAATTCACTACAGATTTGTTAGCATGTGGACAACTGAACTTTCACTCACCATACAATTCATATTGACACGTAGAAGCATTTTCCCAAATTTCATAGTGTTTTCCTAATGCCAGTTTTGAAAATGAGTCAGATTTCGAAGAAAAATTGTTTTGGGGCGAGTTCTACCCAATAAACCTGTAATTTACAAAGTTTCAATCACCGTGATATTCTGTGATGCGAACACTCTACATGGATCACTGATTCGACAAACATTCTTTAATGAGTTGTGAACATGTAGATTAAAGATCTTTCATCCACAATACGAGGCATATATACACCTAGAATCATTTAGTCTGATTTCTCAAATTTTTCGTAAGGCCAGTTTCCAAAATGAGGCAGAATGCACAGAAAATCCTCTTGGTGCGAGTTCTACCAAAAAGGTACATAATTTACATAGTTCCACTCACCGTATCATTCAGTGTTCCGAAAAAAATACATGCATTACGAACTCGACAAACATTAATTAAGGAGTTCTGGGCATGTGGATTAATGATCTTTCAATCACCAAACAAGGCATATTTACACCTACAAATATTTACTCTTATTTCACAGTTTTTCCAAAGACCAGGATCGAAAATGAGGCAGAATGCCCAGAAAAATATTCTTTGTGCGAGATCTACCCAATAGACATGTACGGTACACTTTCACTCACCGTGACATTCCATGTTCCGAACACGCTACATGCTATACGGGTTCGACAAACATTAATTACTCAGTTGTGATCATGTGGATTACAGAATTTTCATCCAATAAACTAGGCATATTTACACCTAGAAAATTTTACTCTGATTTCACAGTTTTTTCCTAAGGCCAGTTATTAAAATGATGCAGAACACACAGAAAAATCGTCTTTGAACGAGTTCTACCAAATAGACATTTAATTTACATAGATTCGCTCACCGTAACATTCCCTGTTCTGAACACAATACATGCACCTTGGAGTAGACCAACATTTATTACAGAGTTATGATCATGCGGGTTACAGAACTCTCATCCACCAAACAAGGCATATTTAAACCTAGAAACATTTATGGTGATTTCGCAGGTATTCTTTAAGCCAGTTTAAAAAATGGGGAAGAATGCGCATAAAAATACACTTGGAGCAAGTTCTACCCAAGAAATATTTAATTTACATAGTTTCACACATTGTGATGTTCCGTGATTCAAATACGCTACATGCATCTCGGATTCGACAATCATTCATTCCTGAGTTGTAGCATGTGGTTTACAGAACTTTCATCCACCATACAAGCCATATGGTCATCAAGAAACATTTACTCTGATTTCAAAACTCTTACCTAAGTTTAGATACGAAAATGAGGCAGAATGCTTTGAAAAATCCTCTTAGTGCATGTTCTACACAATAGACATTTAATTTAGGAAATTTCACTCGCCGTGACATTCCATGTTCTGAACACGCTACATGCAACCCGGATTCAAAAAACATTCATTACAGAGTTGTGATCATGTGCATTATAGAACTTTCATCCACCATACAAGGCATATTTACACCTAGAAACATTTACAGTGATTTCACAGGTTTTCCTAAATCCAGTTTCGAAATTGAGGCAGAATGTGCAGAAAAATTCTATTGGAGTGAGTTCTACAAAATAGACATGTAATTTACATTCTTTCCCACCCTGTGACATTCTGAGTTTCGAATACGCTACATGCTTCATGGATTCGACAAACATTCATTACTGACTTAAGTGCATTTGGGTTAACGATCTTTCAACCACCATAGAAGGCATACTTAAAGCTAGAATCATTTACAGTTTTTTCACAGCTTTTTCCTAATTCCAGGTTCGAAAATGAGGCAGATTTCGAAAAAAATGCTTTGGAGCGAGTTCTACCCAATAAACATGTAATTTACAAAGTTTCTATCACCGTGATATTCTGTGATCCGAACACTCTACATGGATCACGGATTCAACAAACATTCTTTAATGAGTTGTGAACATGTGGATTAAAGATCTTTCATCCACAATACGAGGCATATATAGAGCTAGAATCATTTAGTCTGATTTCTCAAATTTTTCGTAAGGCAAGTTTCCAAAAGGAGGCAGAATGCACAGAAAAACCTCTTGGTGCGAGTTCTACCAAAAAGGTACATAATTTACATGGTTCCACTCATCGTAACATTCCGTGTTCCGAACACACTAAATGCATTACGAACTCGACAAACATTCATTAAGGAGTTCTGAGCATGTGGATTAATGATCTTTCAATCACCAAACAAGGCATATTTACACCTACAAATATTTACTCTGATTTCACAGTTTTTCCAAAGACCAGGATCGAAAATGAGTCAGAATGCCCAGAAAAATATTCTTTGAGCGAGATCTACCCAATAGACATGTACGGTACACTTTCACTCAACATGACATTCCATGTTCCGAACACGCTACATGCTATACGGGTTCGACAAACATTAATTACACAGTTGTGATCATGTGGATTACAGAACTTTCATCCACAAAACTAGGCATATTTACACCTAGAAAATTTTACTCTGATTTCACAGGTTATTCCTAAGGCCAGGTATGAAAATGATGCAGAACGCAAAGGAAAATCCTCTTTGAGCGAGTTCTACCAAACAGACATGTAATTTACATAGATTCTCTCACCGTAACATTCCCTGTTCTGAACACAATACATGCATCCTGGAGTAGACCAACATTCATTACATAGTTATGATCATGCGGGTTACAGAACTCTCATACACCAAACAAGGCATATTTAAACCTAGAAACATTTATGTTGATTTCAAAGGTTTTCTTTAAGCCAGTTAAAAAATGGGGAAGAATGCGCAGAAAAACACTTTTGGAGCGAGTTCTACCCAAGAAATATGTAATTTACATAGTTTCACACATTGTGATGTTCCGTGTTTCAAATACGCTACATGCATCTCGGATTCGACAATCATTCATTACTGAGTTGTAGCATGTGGTTTACAGAACTTTCATCCACCATACAAGCCATATGGTCA
The DNA here is from genome assembly GCF_009834535.1 of Camelus ferus. Taxonomy (NCBI): domain Eukaryota; kingdom Metazoa; phylum Chordata; class Mammalia; order Artiodactyla; family Camelidae; genus Camelus; species Camelus ferus. The sequence goes on from NC_045699.1 coordinate 887,173, forward strand.
TCAAGAAACATTTACTCTGATTTCAAAACTCTTACCTAAGTTTAGATTCGAAAATGAGGTAGAATGCTCTGAAAAATCCTCACTGGAGCATGTTCTATAAAATAGACATTTAATTTACGAAGTTTCACTCGCCGTGATATTCCATGTTCTGAACACGCTACATGCAACCCGGATTCGAAAATCATTCATTACAGAGTTGTGATCATGTGCATTACAAGACTTTCATCCACCATACAAGGCATATTTACACCTAGAAACATTTACAGTGATTTCACAGGTTTTCCTAAAGCCAGTTTCGAAATTGAGGCAGATTGTGCAGAAAAATACTATTGGAGTGAGTTCTAAAAAATAGACATGTAATTTACATTCTTTCCCACACTGTGACATTCTGTGATTCGAATACGCTACATGCTTCATGGATTCGACAAACATTCATTACTGAGTTAAGTGCATTTGGGTTAACGATCTTTCAACCACCAAACAAGGCATATTTAAAGCTAGAATCATTTACAATTTTTTCACAGCTTTTTCCTAAGGCCAGGTTCGAAAATGAGGCAGAGTGCCCAGAAAAATACCCTTGGAGCGACTTCTATCCAATAGACATATACGGTACACTTTCACTCACCATGACATTCCATGTTCAGAACACGCTACATGCATCATGGAGTAGACCAACATTCATTACAGAGTTGTGATCATGTGGATTACAGAACTTTCATCAACCAAACAAGGCATATTTACACCTAGAGACATTTACGGTGATTTCGCAGGTTTTCCTGTAGCCAGTTTCGGAATCATGGCAGAATGCACAGAAAAATAGACTTGGAGCGAGTTCTACAAAATAGACATGTAATTTAATTAATTTCCTCACCGTGACATTCCGTGTTCCGAACCCGCTACATTCATCATGGATTCGACAAATACTCATTACTGAGTTATTAGCATGTGGACAAAAGATATTTCGTCCACCATACAAGGCATATAAACACCTAGAAGCATTTACTCTGATTTCTCATCTTTTTCCTAAGGCCAGGTACCAAAATGAGGTTGAATGCACAGAGAAATTCTCTTGGTGTGAGTTCTACCAAAAAGATATATAAAGTACATAGGTTCCCTCATCATGACTATCCATGTTCTAAATACACTACATGCATTACGAATTAGACAAATATTCCTTTCTGAGTTGTGAGCATGTGGATTAACGATCTTTCTATCACCATACAAGGCATATTTACACCTAGAAGAATTTACTCTGATTTCACAGCTTTTTCCAATTGCCAGTTTGAAAATGAGGCAGAATGCGCAGAAAAATTCTGTCGGAGCATGTTTTACCCAATTGACATGTACGGTACACTTTCAATCACCGTGACATTCCATGATCTGAACAAGATACATACATCACCGATTCGACAAACATTCATTACTGAGTTGTAGCATGTGGATTACCGATCTTTCATCCACCACCCATGCATATTTACACCTAGAAACAATTACATTGATTTCACAGGATTTACCTAATCCAGTTTTGAAAATGAGGCAGAATGCGCAGAATAATCCTCTAGGGCCAGTTATTGAAAGTACACTTGTAATTTACATAGATTCGTTCACCATAAATTTCCCTATTCTGAACACGCTACATGCACCACAGATTCGACTATCATTATTTAGTGGGTTATCAGCATGTGGATTAACGATCTTTCATCCACTTAAAAAGGAATATATACACCTTGAAACAATTACTCTGATTTCTCTAATTTTACCTAAGGCCAGTTTTGTAAATGAGGGAGAATGCACAGAAAAATACCCTTGGAGTGATTTCTACACTATAGACATATATGGTACACTTTCACTCACTGTAACATTCCATGTTCCGAACACGCTATATACATCACGGATTCGACAAACATTAATTGCTGAGTTGTGAGCTTGTGTATTACCGAACTTTAATAAACCATACAGGACATATTGACACCTAAAATCATTTACTCAGGTTTCAAAGCAGTTTCATAACACCAGTTACAAAAATGAAGCTGATTTTGCAGGAAAATCCTCCTGCAGCGTGTTCTAACCTATAGACATGTAATTTACATAGACTAGATCACCGTGAATTTCCGTGTTTCAAATAAGCTACATGCAACACAGATTCGTCTAATATTCACAACAGAGTTGTTACCATGTTGTATACCGAAATTTCATCCACCATAAAACGCATATTGACCCTTAGAATCATTTTCTCATATTTCGAGTTTTTTTCCTAATGGCAGTTTAGAAAATGAGGCATATTTCACAGAAAAATGCTCTTGGAGCGAGTTCTAACCAATAGAAATGTAATTTACATTGTTATCCTCACCGTGATATTCCGTGTTCCAAAAACTCTACATGCATCACGGATTCGACAAACATTCTTTAATGAGATGTGAACATGTGTATTACCGAAATTTCATCCACCATTCAAGGCATATTTACACCTAGAAATATTTATTGTGATTTAGTAGATTTCTCATAATGTCATCCTCTATAATCATGCAGTTTTCACAGAATACTCCTCCTGGAGCGAGGTCTACCCAATAGACATATAATTTAAACTGTTTCCCACACTATAACATTCCATGTTCTGAACACGCTACATTCATCCATGTTTGACAAATACTCTTTAAGGTGTTGTGAGCATGAGGATTACCAAACATTCAATCACCATACAAGGCATATTTACACCTATAAAAATTTACGTTCTGTTCAAAGGTTTTTCCTAACTGCAGTTTCGAAAATGAGGCAGTTTTCACAGAAAAATTCCCTTGGAGCAACTTCTACACAAAAGAAATGTAATTTACATAGATTCGCTCAACATGAAATTCAGTGTTCCTAGAAAGCTGCATACATCATGGATTCAACAAAAATTCACTACAGATTTGTTAGCATGTGGATTACTGAACTTTCACTCACCATACAAGTCATATTGACACGTAGAAGCATTTTCCCAAATTTCATAGTGTTTTCCTAATGCCAGTTTTGAAAATGAGTCAGATTTCGAAGAAAAATTCTTTTGGGGCGAGTTCTACCCAATAAACCTGTAATTTACAAAGTTTCAATCACCGTGATATTCTGTGATGCGAACACTCTACATGGATCACTGATTCGACAAACATTCTTTAATGAGTTGTGAACATGTAGATTAAAGATCTTTCATCCACAATACGAGGCATATATACACCTAGAATCATTTAGTCTGATTTCTCAAATTTTTCGTAAGGCCAGTTTCCAAAATGAGGCAGAATGCACAGAAAAACCTCTTGGTGCGAGTTCTACCAAAAAGGTACATAATTTACATAGTTCCACTCACCGTATCATTCAGTGTTCCGAAAAAAATACATGCATTACGAACTCGACAAACATTAATTAAGGAGTTCTGGGCATGTGGATTAATGATCTTTCAATCACCAAACAAGGCATATTTACACCTACAAATATTTACTCTTATTTCACAGTTTTTCCAAAGACCAGGATCGAAAATGAGGCAGAATGCCCAGAAAAATATTCTTTGTGCGAGATCTACCCAATAGACATGTACGGTACACTTTCACTCACCGTGACATTCCATGTTCCGAACACGCTACATGCTATACGGGTTCGACAAACATTAATTACTCAGTTGTGATCATGTGGATTACAGAACTTTCATCCAGCAAACTAGGCATATTTACACCTAAAAACTTTTACTCTGATTTCACAGGTTTTTCCTAAGGCCAGTTATTAAAATGATGCAGAACGCACAGAAAAATCGTCTTTGAACGAGTTCTACCAAATAGATATTTAATTTACATAGATTCGCTCACCGTAACATTCCCTGTTCTGAACACAATACATGCATCTTGGAGTAGACCAACATTTATTACAGAGTTATGATCATGCGGGTTACAGAACTCTCATCCAACAAACAAGGCATATTTAAACCTAGAAACATTTATGGTGATTTCGCAGGTTTTCTTTAAGCCAGTTTAAAAAATGGGGAAGAATGCGCATAAAAATACACTTGGAGCAAGTTCTACCCAAGAAATATTTAATTTACATAGTTTCACACATTGTGATGTTCCGTGATTTAAATACGCTACATGCATCTCGGATTCGACAATCATTCATTCCTGAGTTGTAGCATGTGGTTTACAGAACTTTCATCCACCATACAAGCCATATGGTCATCAAGAAACATTTACTCTGATTTCAAAACTCTTACCTAAGTTTAGATACGAAAATGAGGCAGAATGCTTTGAAAAATCCTCTTAGTGCATGTTCTACACAATAGACATTTAATTTAGGAAGTTTCACTCGCCGTGACATTCCATGTTCTGAACACGCTACATGCAACCCGGATTCAAAAAACATTCATTACAGAGTTGTGATCATGTGCATTATAGAACTTTCATCCACCATACAAGGCATATTTACACCTAGAAACATTTACAGTGATTTCACAGGTTTTCCTAAATCCAGTTTCGAAATTGAGGCAGAATGTGCAGAAAAATTCTATTGGAGTGAGTTCTACAAAATAGACATGTAATTTACATTCTTTCCCACCCTGTGACATTCTGAGTTTCGAATACGCTACATGCTTCATGGATTCGACAAACATTCATTACTGACTTAAGTGCATTTGGGTTAACGATCTTTCAACCACCATAGAAGGCATACTTAAAGCTAGAATCATTTACAGTTTTTTCACAGCTTTTTCCTAATTCCAGGTTCGAAAATGAGGCAGATTTCGAAAAAAATGCTTTGGAGCGAGTTCTACCCAATAAACCTGTAATTTACAAAGTTTCAATCACCGTGATATTCTGTGATGCGAACACTCTACATGGATCACTGATTCGACAAACATTCTTTAATGAGTTGTGAACATGTGGATTAAAGATCTTTCATCCACAATACGAGGCATATATACACCTAGAATCATTTAGTCTGATTTCTCAAATTTTTCGTAAGGCCAGTTTCCAAAAGGAGGCAGAATGCACAGAAAAACCTCTTGGTGCGAGTTCTACCAAAAAGGTACATAATTTACATAGTTCCACTCACCGTAACATTCAGTGTTCCGAAAAAAGTACATGCATTACGAACTCGACAAACATTCATTAAGGAGTTCAGAACATGTGGATTAATGATCTTTCAATCACCAAACAAGGCATATTTACACCTACAAATATTTACTCTGATTTCACAGTTTTTCCAAAGACCAGGATCGAAAATGAATCAGAATGCCCAGAAAAATATTCTTTGAGCGAGATCTACCCAATAGACATGTACGGTACACTTTCACTCAACATGACATTCCATGTTCCGAACACGCTACATGCTATACGGGTTCGACAAACATTAATTACACAGTTGTGATCATGTGGATTACAGAACTTTCATCCACAAAACTAGGCATATTTACACCTAGAAAATTTTACTCTGATTTCACAGGTTATTCCTAAGGCCAGGTATGAAAATGATGCAGAACGCAAAGGAAAATCCTCTTTGAGCGAGTTCTACCAAACAGACATGTAATTTACATAGATTCTCTCACCGTAACATTCCCTGTTCTGAACACAATACATGCATCCTGGAGTAGACCAACATTCATTACATAGTTATGATCATGCGGGTTACAGAACTCTCATACACCAAACAAGGCATATTTAAACCTAGAAACATTTATGTTGATTTCAAAGGTTTTCTTTAAGCCAGTTAAAAAATGGGGAAGAATGCGCAGAAAAACACTTTTGGAGCGAGTTCTACCCAAGAAATATGTAATTTACATAGTTTCACACATTGTGATGTTCCGTGTTTCAAATACGCTACATGCATCTCGGATTCGACAATCATTCATTACTGAGTTGTAGCATGTGGTTTACAGAACTTTCATCCACCATACAAGCCATATGGTCATCAAGAAACATATACTCTGATTTCAAAACTCTTACCTAAGTTTAGATTCGAAAATGAGGTAGAATGCTCTGAAAAATCCTCACTGGAGCATGTTCTATAAAATAGACATTTAATTTACGAAGTTTCACTCACCGTGATATTCCATGTTCTGAACACTCTACATGCAACCCGGATTCGAAAATCATTTATTACAGAGTTGTGATCATGTGGATTACAGAACTTTCATCAACCAAACAAGGCATATTTACACCTAGAGGCATTTACGGTGATTTCGCAGGTTTTCCTGTAGCCAGCTTCGGAATCGTGGCGGAATGCACTGAAAAATAAACTTGTAGCGAGTTCTACAAAATAGACATGTAATTTAATTAATTTCCTCACCGTGACATTCCGTGTTCTGAACCCGCTACATTCATCATGGATTCGACAAATACTCATTACTGAGTTATTAGCATGTGGACAAAAGATATTTCATCCACCATACAAGGCATATAATCACCTAGAAGCTTTTACTCTGATTTCTCAACTTTTTCCTTAGGCCAGGTACCAAAATGATGTTGAATGCACAGAGAAATTCTCTTGGTGTGAGTTCTACCAAAAAGATATATAAAGTATATAGTTTCCCTCATCATGACTATCCATGTTCTATACACACTACATGCATTACGAATTAGACAAATATTCCTTTCTGAGTTGTGAGCATGTGGATTAACGATCTTTCTATCACCATACAAGGCATATTTACACCTAGAATAATTTACTCTGATTTCACAGCTTTTTCCAATTGCCAGTTTGAAAATGAGGCAGAATGCGCAGAAAAATTTTGTCGGAGCGTGTTTTACCCAATAGACATGTACGGTACACTTTCAATCACCGTGACATTCCATGTTCTGAACAAGATACATACATCACCGATTCGACAAACATTCATTACTGTGTTGTAGCATGTGGATTACCGATCTTTTATCCACCAACCATGCATATTTACACCTAGAAACAATTACATTGATTTCACAGGTTTTACCTATTCCAGTTTTGAAAATGAGGCAGAATGAGCAGAATAATCCTCTAGGGCCAGTTATTGAAAGTACACATGTAATTTACATAGATTCGTTCACCGTAACTTTCCCTATTCTGAACACTGCTACATGCACCACAGATTCGACAATCATTATTTACTGGGTTATCAGCATGTGGATTAACGATCTTTTCTTTCATCCACTTAAAAAGGAATATATACACCTTGAAACATTACTCTGATTTCTCTAATTTTACCTAAGGCCAGTTTTGTAAATGAGGGAGAATGCACAGAAAAATACCCTTGGAGTGATTTCTACACTATAGACATATATGGTACACTTTCACTCACTGTAACATTCCATGTTCCGTACACGCTACATACATCATGGATTCGACAAACATTAATTGCTGAGTTGTGAGCTTGTGTATTACCGAACTTTAATAAACCATACAGGACATATTGACACCTAAAATCATTTACTCAGGTTTCACAGCAGTTTCATAACACCAGTTTCGAAAATGAAGCTGATTTTGTAGGAAAATTCTCCTGCAGCGTGTTCTAACCAATAGACATTTAATTTACATAAACAATATCACCGTGAATTTCCGTGTTTGAATTAAGATCCATGCATCACAGATTCGTCTAATATTCACAACAGAGTTGTTAGCATGTTGTTTACCGATATTTCATCCACCATAAAACGCATATTGACCCTTAGAATCATTTTCTCATATTTCGAGGTTTTTTCCTAATGCCAGTTTATAAAATGAGGCATATTTCACAGAAAAATGTTCTTAGTGCGAGTTCTACCCAATAGAAATGTAATTTACATTGTTTTCCTCACCGTGATATTCCGTGTTCCAAAAACACTACATGCATCACGGATACGACAAACATTCTTTAATGAGATGTGAACATGTGTATTACCGAACTTTCATCCACCATACAAGGCATATTTACACCTCGAAATATTTATTCTGATTTGGTAGATTTCTCATAATGTCAGACTCTAAAATCATGCAGTTTTCACAGAAAACTACTCTTGGAGCGAGGTCTACCCAATAGACATGTAATTTAAACTGTTTCCCACACTATAACATTCCATGTTCTGAACACGCTACATGCATCCATGTTTTGACAAATATTCTTTAAGGAGTTGTGAGCATGAGGATTACCAAACTTTCAATCACCATACAAGGCATATTTACACCTATAAAAATTTACTTTCTGTTCAAAGGTTTTTCCTAACTGCAGTTTCAAAAATGAGGCAGTTTTCACAGAAATATTCCCTTAGAGCAACTTCTACAAAAAAGACATGTAATTTACATCGATTCGCTCAACGTGAAATTCAGTGTTCCTAGAAAGCTGCATACATCATGGATTCAACAAAAATTCACTACAGATTTGTTAGCATGTGGATTACTGAATTTTCACTCACCATACAAGTCATATTGACACGTAGAATCATTTTCCCAAATTTCATAGTGTTTTCCTAATGCCAGTTTTGAAAATGAGTCAGATTTCGAAGAAAAATGTTTTTGGAGCGAGTTCTACCCATAAACATGTAATTTACAAAGTTTCTATCACCGTGATATTCTGTGATCCAAACACTCTACATGGATAATGGATTCGACAAACATTCTTTAATGAGTTGTGAACATGTGGATTAAAGATCTTTCATCCACAATACGAGGCATATATACACCTAGAATCATTTAGTCTGATTTCTCATATTTTTCGTAAGGCCAGTTTCCAAAATGAGGCAGAATGCACAGAAAAACCTCTTGGTGCGAGTTCTACCAAAAAGGTACATAATTTACATAGTTCCACTCACCGTAACATTCCATGTTCCGAAAACAATACATGCATTACGAACTCGACAAACATTCATTAAGGAGTTCTGAGCATGTGGATTAATGATCTTTCAATCACCAAACAATGCATATTTACACCTACAAATATTTACTCTTATTTCACAGTTTTTCCAAAGACCAGGATCGAAAATGAGGCAGAATGCCCAGAAAAATATTCTTTGTGCGAGATCTACCCAATAGAAATGTACGGTACACTTTCACTCACCGTGACATTCCATGTTCCGAACACGCTACATGCTATACGGGTTCGACAAACATTAATTACTCAGTTGTGATCATGTGGATTACAGAACTTTCATCCAGCAAACTAGGCATATTTACACCTAAAAACTTTTACTCTGATTTCACAGGTTTTTCCTAAGGCCAGTTATTAAAATGATGCAGAACGCACAGAAAAATCGTCTTTGAACGAGTTCTACCAAATAGATATTTAATTTACATAGATTCTCTCACTGTAACATTCCCTGTTCTGAACACAATACATGCATCTTGGAGTAGACCAACATTTATTACAGAGTTATGATCATGCGGGTTACAGAACTCTCATCCAACAAACAAGGCATATTTAAACCTAGAAACATTTATGTTGATTTCGCAGGTTTTCTTTAAGCCAGTTTAAAAAATGGGGAAGAATGCGCATAGAAATACACTTGGAGCAAGTTCTACCCAAGAAATATTTAATTTACATAGTTTCACACATTGTGATGTTCCGTGATTCAAATACGCTACATGCATCTCGGATTCGACAATCATTCATTCCTGAGTTGTAGCATGTGGTTTACAGAACTTTCATCCACCATACAAGCCATATGGTCATCAAGAAATATTTACTCTGATTTCAAAACTCTTACCTAAGTTTAGATACGAAAATGAGGCAGAATGCTTTGAAAAATCCTCTTAGTGAATGTTCTACACAATAGACATTTAATTTAGGAAGTTTCACTCGCCGTGACATTCCATGTTCTGAACACGCTACATGCAACCCGGATTCGAAAAACATTCATTACAGAGTTGTGATCATGTGCATTACAGAACTTTCATCCACCATACAAGGCATATTTACACCTAGAAACATTTACAGTGATTTCACAGGTTTTCCTAAATCCAGTTTCGAAATTGAGGCAGAATGTGCAGAAAAATTCTATTGGAGTGAGTTCTACAAAATAGACATGTAATTTACATTCTTTCACACACTGTGACATTCTGAGTTTCGAATACGCTACATGCTTCATGGATTCGACAAACATTCATTACTGACTTAAGTGCATTTGGGTTAACGATCTTTCAACCACCATAGAAGGCATACTTAAAGCTAGAATCATTTACAGTTTTTTCACAGCTTTTTCCTAATTCCAGGTTCGAAAATGAGGCAGATTTTGAAAAAAATGCTTTGGAGCGAGTTCTACCCAATACACATGTAATTTACAAAGTTTCTATCACCGTGATATTCTGTGATCCGAACACTCTACATGGATCACGGATTCGACAAACATTCTTTAATGAGTTGTGAACATGTGGATTAAAGATCTTTCATCCACAATACGAGGCATATATAGAGCTAGAATCATTTAGTCTGATTTCTCAAATTTTTCGTAAGGCCAGTTTCCAAAAGGAGGCAGAATGCACAGAAAAACCTCTTGGTGCGAGTTCTACCAAAAAGGTACATAATTTACATGGTTCCACTCATCGTAACATTCCGTGTTCCGAACACACTAAATGCATTACGAACTCGACAAACATTCATTAAGGAGTTCTGAACATGTGGATTAATGATCTTTCAATCACCAAACAAGGCATATTTACATCTACAAATATTTACTCTGATTTCACAGTTTTTCCAAAGACCAGGATCTAAAATGAGTCAGAATGCCCAGAAAAATATTCTTTGAGCGAGATCTACCCAATAGACATGTACGGTACACTTTCACTCAACATGACATTCCATGTTCCGAACACGCTACATGCTATACGGGTTCGACAAACATTAATTACACAGTTGTGATCATGTGGATTACAGAACATTCATCCACCAAACTAAGCATATTTACACCTAGAAAATTTTACTCTGATTTCACAGGTTATTCCTAAGGCCAGGTATGAAAATGATGCAGAACGCAAAGGAAAATCCTCTTTGAGCGAGTTCTACCAAACAGACATGTAATTTACATAGATTCTCTCACCGTAACATTCCCTGTTCTGAACACAATACATGCATCCTGGAGTAGACCAACATTCATTACATAGTTATGATCATGCGGGTTACAGAACTCTCATACACCAAACAAGGCATATTTAAACCTAGAAACATTTATGTTGATTTCAAAGGTTTTCTTTAAGCCAGTTAAAAAATGGGGAAGAATGCGCAGAAAAACACTTTTGGAGCGAGTTCTACCCAAGAAATATGTAATTTACATAGTTTCACACATTGTGATGTTCCATGTTTCAAATACGCTACATGCATCTCGGATTCGACAATCATTCATTACCGAGTTGTAGCATGTGGTTTACAGAAATTTCATCCACCATACAATCCATATGGTCATCAAGAAACATTTACTCTGATTTCAAAACTCTTACCTAAGTTTAGATTCGAAAATGAGGGAGAATGCTCTGAAAAATCCTCCCTGGAGCATGTTCTACAAAATAGACATTTAATTTACGAAGTTTCACTCGCCATGATATTCCATGTTCTGAACACGCTACATGCAACCCGGATTCGAAAATCATTCATTACAGAGTTGTGATCATGTGGATTACAGAACTTTCATCAACCAAACAAGGCATATTTACACCTAGAGACATTTACGGTGATTTCGCAGGTTTTCCTGTAGCCAGTTTCGGAATCGTGGCAGAATGCACAGAAAAATAGTCTTGGAGCGAGTTCTACAAAATAGACATGTAATTTAATTAGATTTCCTCACCGTGACCTTCTGTGTTCCGAACCCGCTACATTCATCATGGATTCGACAAATACTCATTACTGAGTTATTAGCATGTGGACAAACGATCTTTCATCCACCATACAAGGCATATAAACACCTAGAAGCATTTACTCTGATTTCTCATCTTTTTCCTAAGGCCAGTTACCAAAATGAGGTTGAATGCACAGAGAAATTCTCTTGGTGTGAGTTCTACCAAAAAGATATATAAAGTATATAGTTTCCCTCATCATGAATATCCATGGTCTAAGCACACTACATGCATTTCAATTTAGACAAATATTCCTTTCTGAGTTGTGAGCATGTGGATTAACGATCTTTCTATCTCCATACAAGGCATATTTACACCTAGAATTATTTACTCTGATTTCACAGCTTTTTCCAAATGCCAGTTTGAAAATGAGGCAGAATGCGCAGAAAAATTCTGTCGGAGCGTGTTTTACCCAATAGACATGTACGGTACACTTTCAATCACCGTGACATTCCATGTTCCGAACACGATACATACATCACCGATTCGACAAACATTCATTACTGACTTGTAGCATGTGGATTACCGAACTTTCATCCACCACCCATGCATATTTACACCTAGAAACAATTACATTGATTTCACAGGTTTTACCTATTCCAGTTTTGAAAATGAGGCAGAATGCGCAGAATAATCATCTAGGGCCAGTTATTGAAAGTACACATGTAATTTACATAGATTCGTTCACCGTAACTTTCCCTATTCTGAACACGCTACATGCACCACAGATTCGACAATCATTATTTACTGGGTTATCAGCATGTGGATTAACGATCTTTCATCCACTAAAAAAGGAATATTTACACCTTGAAATATTTACTCTGATTTCTCTAATTTTTCCTAAGGCCAGTTTCGTAAATGAGGCAGAATGCACAGAAAAATCCTCTTGTAGCAAGTTCTATCTAAAAGATATATAATTTACTTAGTTTCCCTCACCGTGACATTATGTGTTCCGAACACTCTACATGCATTATGAATTCGACAAACATTCATTACGTAGTTGTGAGCATGTGGATTAACGATCTTTCAATCACCATACAAGGCATAATTACACCTAGAAATATTTACTCTGATTTCAAAGATTTTTCCCATGGACAGTTTTGAAAATGAGGCAGAATGCGCAGAAAAATACCCTTGGAGTGATTTCTACACAATAGACATATTTGGTACACTTTCACTCACTGTAACAATCCATGTTCCGAACACGCTACATACATCACGGATTCGACAAACCTTAATTGCTGAGTTTTGAGCTTGTGTATTACCGAACTTTAATAAACCATACAGGACATATTGACACCTAAAATCATTTACTCAGGTTTCAAAGCAGTTTCATGACACCAGTTTCAAAAATGAAGCTGATTTTGCAGGAAAATTCTCCTGCAGCGTGTTCTAACCAATAGACATGTAATTTACATAGACTAGATCACCGTGAATTTCCGTGTTTCAAATAAGCTACATGCATCACAGATTCGTCTAATATTCACAACAGAGTTGTTAGCATGTTTGTTTACCGAAATTTCATCCAACATAAAACGCATATTGACACTTAGAATCATTTTCTCATATTTCGAGTTTTTTTCCTAATGCCAGTTTAGAAAATGAAGGCAGATTTCACAGAAAAATGCTTCTTGAGGCGAGTTCTACCCAATAGAAATGTAATTTACATTGTTTTCCTCACCGTGATATTCCGTGTTCCAAAAATCACTACATGCATCACGGATTCGACAAACATTCTTTAATGAGATGTGAACATGTGTATTACCGAACTTTCATCCACCATACAAGGCATATTTACACCTAGAAATATTTATTCTGATTTAGTAGATTTCTCATAATGTCAGCCTCTAAAATCACTGCAGTTTTCACAGAAAACTCCTCTTGGAGCGAGGTCTACCCAATAGACATGTAATTTAAACTGTTTCCCACACTATAACATTCCATGTTCTGAACACGCTACATGCATCATGTTTTGACAAATATTCTTTAAGGAGTTGTGAGCATGAGGATTACCAAACTTTCAATCACCATACAAGGCATATTTACACCTATAAAAATTTACTTTCTGTTCAAAGGTTTTTCCTAACTGCAGTTTCGAAAATGAGGCAGTTTTCACAGAAATATTCCCTTAGAGCAACTTCTACACAAAAGACATGTAATTTACATAGATTCACTCAACGTGAAATTCAGTGTTCCTAGAAAGCTGCATACATCATGGATTCAACAAAAATTCACTACAGATTTGTTAGCATGTGGATTACTGAACTTTCACTCACCATACAAGTCATATTGACACGTAGAAGCATTTTTCCCAAATTTCAGTAGTGTTTTCCTAATGCCAGTTTTGAAAATGAGTCAGATTTCGAAGAAAAATGCTTTTGGAGCGAGTTCTACCCAATACACATGTAATTTACAAAGTTTCTATCACCGTGATATTCTGTGATGCGAACACTCTACATGGATCACTGGATTCGACAAACATTCTTTAATGAGTTGTGAACATGTGGATTAAAGATCTTTCATCCACAATACGAGGCATATATACACCTAGAATCATTTAGTCTGATTTCTCATATTTTTCGTAAGGCCAGTTTCCAAAATGAGGCAGAATGCACAGAAAAACCTCTTGGTGCGAGTTCTACCAAAAAGGTACATAATTTACATAGTTCCACTCACCGTAACATTCCATGTTCCGAAAACAATACATGCATTACGAACTCGACAAACATTCATTAAGGAGTTCTGAGCATGTGGATTAATGATCTTTCAATCACCAAACAATGCATATTTACACCTACAAATATTTACTCTTATTTCACAGTTTTTCCAAAGACCAGGATCGAAAATGAGGCAGAATGCCCAGAAAAATATTCTTTGTGCGAGATCTACCCAATAGAAATGTACGGTACACTTTCACTCACCGTGACATTCCATGTTCCGAACACGCTACATGCTATACGGGTTCGACAAACATTAATTACTCAGTTGTGATCATGTGGATTACAGAACTTTCATCCAGCAAACTAGGCATATTTACACCTAAAAACTTTTACTCTGATTTCACAGGTTTTTCCTAAGGCCAGTTATTAAAATGATGCAGAACGCACAGAAAAATCGTCTTTGAACGAGTTCTACCAAATAGATATTTAATTTACATAGATTCTCTCACTGTAACATTCCCTGTTCTGAACACAATACATGCATCTTGGAGTAGACCAACATTTATTATAGAGTTATGATCATGCGGGTTACAGAACTCTCATCCAACAAACAAGGCATATTTAAACCTAGAAACATTTATGTTGATTTCGCAGGTTTTCTTTAAGCCAGTTTAAAAAATGGGGAAGAATGCGCATAGAAATACACTTGGAGCAAGTTCTACCCAAGAAATATTTAATTTACATAGTTTCACACATTGTGATGTTCCGTGATTCAAATACGCTACATGCATCTCGGATTCGACAATCATTCATTCCTGAGTTGTAGCATGTGGTTTACAGAACTTTCATCCACCATACAAGCCATATGGTCATCAAGAAATATTTACTCTGATTTCAAAACTCTTACCTAAGTTTAGATACGAAAATGAGGCAGAATGCTTTGAAAAATCCTCTTAGTGAATGTTCTACACAATAGACATTTAATTTAGGAAGTTTCACTCGCCGTGACATTCCATGTTCTGAACACGCTACATGCAACCCGGATTCGAAAAACATTCATTACAGAGTTGTGATCATGTGCATTACAGAACTTTCATCCACCATACAAGGCATATTTACACCTAGAAACATTTACAGTGATTTCACAGGTTTTCCTAAATCCAGTTTCGAAATTGAGGCAGAATGTGCAGAAAAATTCTATTGGAGTGAGTTCTACAAAATAGACATGTAATTTACATTCTTTCACACACTGTGACATTCTGAGTTTCGAATACGCTACATGCTTCATGGATTCGACAAACATTCATTACTGACTTAAGTGCATTTGGGTTAACGATCTTTCAACCACCATAGAAGGCATACTTAAAGCTAGAATCATTTACAGTTTTTTCACAGCTTTTTCCTAATTCCAGGTTCGAAAATGAGGCAGATTTTGAAAAAAATGCTTTGGAGCGAGTTCTACCCAATACACATGTAATTTACAAAGTTTCTATCACCGTGATATTCTGTGATCCGAACACTCTACATGGATCACGGATTCGACAAACATTCTTTAATGAGTTGTGAACATGTGGATTAAAGATCTTTCATCCACAATACGAGGCATATATAGAGCTAGAATCATTTAGTCTGATTTCTCAAATTTTTCGTAAGGCCAGTTTCCAAAAGGAGGCAGAATGCACAGAAAAACCTCTTGGTGCGAGTTCTACCAAAAAGGTACATAATTTACATGGTTCCACTCATCGTAACATTCCGTGTTCCGAACACACTAAATGCATTACGAACTCGACAAACATTCATTAAGGAGTTCTGAACATGTGGATTAATGATCTTTCAATCACCAAACAAGGCATATTTACATCTACAAATATTTACTCTGATTTCACAGTTTTTCCAAAGACCAGGATCGAAAATGAGTCAGAATGCCCAGAAAAATATTCTTTGAGCGAGATCTACCCAATAGACATGTACGGTACACTTTCACTCAACATGACATTCCATGTTCCGAACACGCTACATGCTATACGGGTTTGACAAACATTAATTACACAGTTGTGATCATGTGGTTTACAGAATTTTCATACACCAAACTAGGCATATTTACACCTAGAAAATTTTACTCTGATTTCACAGGTTATTCCTAAGGCCAGGTATGAAAATGATGCAGAACGCAAAGGAAAATCCTCTTTGAGCGAGTTCTACCAAACAGACATGTAATTTACATAGATTCTCTCACCGTAACATTCCCTGTTCTGAACACAATACATGCATCCTGGAGTAGACCAACATTCATTACATAGTTATGATCATGCGGGTTACAGAACTCTCATACACCAAACAAGGCATATTTAAACCTAGAAACATTTATGTTGATTTCAAAGGTTTTCTTTAAGCCAGTTAAAAAATGGGGAAGAATGCGCAGAAAAACACTTTTGGAGCGAGTTCTACCCAAGAAATATGTAATTTACATAGTTTCACACATTGTGATGTTCCATGTTTCAAATACGCTACATGCATCTCGGATTCGACAATCATTCATTACCGAGTTGTAGCATGTGGTTTACAGAAATTTCATCCACCATACAATCCATATGGTCATCAAGAAACATTTACTCTGATTTCAAAACTCTTACCTAAGTTTAGATTCGAAAATGAGGTAGAATGCTCTGAAAAATCCTCCCTGGAGCATGTTCTACAAAATAGACATTTAATTTACGAAGTTTCACTCGCCATGATATTCCATGTTCTGAACACGCTACATGCAACCCGGATTCGAAAATCATTCATTACAGAGTTGTGATCATGTGGATTACAGAACTTTCATCAACCAAACAAGGCATATTTACACCTAGAGGCATTTACGGTGATTTCGCAGGTTTTCCTGTAGCCAGTTTCGGAATCGTGGCAGAATGCACAGAAAAATAGTCTTGGAGCGAGTTCTACAAAATAGACATGTAATTTAATTAGATTTCCTCACCGTGACCTTCTGTGTTCCGAACCCGCTACATTCATCATGGATTCGACAAATACTCATTACTGAGTTATTAGCATGTGTACAAACGATCTTTCATCCACCATACAAAGCATATAAACACCTAGAAGCATTTACTCTGATTTCTCATCTTTTTCCTAAGGCCAGTTACCAAAATGAGGTTGAATGCACAGAGAAATTCTCTTGGTGTGAGTTCTACCAAAAAGATATATAAAGTATATAGTTTCCCTCATCATGAATATCCATGGTTTAAGCACACTACATGCATTTCGATTTAGACAAATATTCCTTTCTGAGTTGTGAGCATGTGGATTAACGATCTTTCTATCTCCATACAATGCATATTTACACCTAGAAGTATTTACTCTGATTTCACAGCTTTTTCCAAATGCCAGTTTGAAAATGAGGCAGAATGCGCAGAAAAATTCTGTCGGAGCGTGTTTTACCCAATAGACATGTACGGTACACTTTCAATCACCGTGACATTCCATGTTCCGAACACGATACATACATCACCGATTCGACAAACATTCATTACTTACTTGTAGCATGTGGATTACCGAACTTTCATCCACCACCCATGCATATTTACACCTAGAAACAATTACATTGATTTCACAGGATTTACCTAATCCAGTTTTGAAAATGAGACAGAATGCGCAGAAAAATACCCTTGGAGTGATTTCTACACAATAGACATATTTGGTACACTTTCACTCACTGTAACAATCCATGTTCCGAACACGCTACATACATCACGGATTCGACAAACCTTAATTGCTGAGTTTTGAGCTTGTGTATTACCGAACTTTAATAAACCATACAGGACATATTGACACCTAAAATCTTTTACTCAGGTTTCAAAGCAGTTTCATGACACCAGTTTCAAAAATGAAGCTGATTTTGCAGGAAAATTCTCCTGCAGCGTGTTCTAACCAATAGACATGTAATTTACATAGACTAGATCACCGTGAATTTCCGTGTTTCAAATAAGGTACATGCATCACAGATTCGTCTAATATTCACAACAGAGTTGTTAGCATGTTTTTTACCGAAATTTCATCCAACTTAAAACGCATATTGACACTTAGAAACATTTTCTCATATTTCGAGTTTTTTTCCTAATGCCAGTTTAGAAAATGAAGCAGATTTCACAGAAAAATGCTTTTGGAGCGAGTTCTACCCAATAGAAATGTAATTTACATTGTTTTCCTCACCGTGACATTCCGTGTTCCAAACAAGCTGCATGCATCACGGATTCGACAAACATTTTTAATGAGATGTGAACATGTGTATTACCGAACTTTCATCCACCATACAAGGCATATTTACACCTCAAAATATTTATTCTGATTTAGTAGATTTCTCATAATGTCAGCCTCTAAAATCACGCAGTTTTCACAGAAAACTCCTCTTGGACCGAGGTCTACCCAATAGACATGTAATTTAAACTGTTTCCCACACTATAACATTCCATGTTCTGAACACGCTACATGCATTCATGTTTTGACAAATATTTTTAAGGAGTTGTGAGCATGAGGATTACCAAACTTTCAATCACCATACAAGGCATATTTACACCTATAAAAATTTACTTTCTCTTCAAAGGTTTTTCCTAACTGCAGTTTCGAAAATGAGGCAGTTTTCACAGAAAAATTCCCTTGGAGCAACTTCTACACAAAAGACATGTAATTTACATAGATTCACTCAACGTGAAATTCAGTGTTCCTAGAAAGCTGCATACATCATGGATTCAACAAAAATTCACTACAGATTTGTTAGCATGTGGATTACTGAACTTTCACTCACCATACAAGTCATATTGACACGTAGAAGCATTTTTCCCAAATTTCGTAGTGTTTTCCTAATGCCAGTTTTGAAAATGAGTCAGATTTCGAAGAAAAATGCTTTTGGAGCGAGTTCTACCCAATACACATGTAATTTACAAAGTTTCTATCACCGTGATATTCTGTGATGCGAACACTCTACATGGATCACGGATTCGACAAACATTCTTTAATGAGTTGTGAACATGTGGATTAAAGATCTTTCATCCACAATAAGAGGCATATATACACCTAGAATCATTTAGTCTGATTTCTCATATTTTTCGTAAGGCCAGTATCCAAAATGAGGCAGAATGCACAGAAAAACCTCTTGGTGCGAGTTCTACCAAAAAGGTACATAATTTACATAGTTCCACTCACCATAACATTCTGTGTTCCGAACACACTACATGCATTATGAACTCGACAAACATTCATTAAGGAGTTCTGAGAATGTGGATTAATGATCTTTCAATCACCAAACAAGGCATATTTACACCTACAAATATTTACTCTGATTTCACAGTTTTTACAAAGACCAGGATCGAAAATGAGGCAGTATGCCCAGAAAAATACACTTTGAGCGATATCTACCCAATAGACATGTACGGTACACTTTCACTCACCGTGACATTCCATGTTCTGAACACGCTACATGGTATACGGGTTTGACAAACATTAATTATACAGTTGTGATCATGTGGATTACAGAACTTTCATCCACCAAACTAGGTATATTTACACCTAGAAAGTTTTACACTGATTTCACAGGTTTTTCCTAAGGCCAGGTATGAAAATGGTGCAGAACGCACAGAAAAATTCTCTTTGAGCGAGTTCTACCAAATAGACATGTAATTTACATAGATTCTCTTACCGTAACATTCCCTCTACTGAACACAATACATGCATCTTGGAGTAGAACAATATTAATTACAGAGTTATGATCTTGCGGGTTACAGAACTCTCATCCACCAAACAAGGCATATTTAAACCTAGAAACATTTATGGTGATTTCACAGGTTTTCTTTAAGCCAGTTTAGAAAATGGGGAAGAATGCGCAGAAAAATACTCTTGGAGCGAGTTCTACCCAAGAAATTTGTAATTTACATAGTTTCACACATTGTGATGTTCCGTGTTTCAAATACGCTACATGCATCTCGGATTCGACAATCATTCATTAATGAGTTGTAGCATGTGGTTTAAAGAACTTTCATCCACCATACAAGCCATATGGTCATCAATAAACATTTACCCTGATTTCAAAACTCTTACCTATGTTTAGATTCGTAAATGAGGCAGAATGCTCTGAAAAATCCTCTTAGAGCATGTTCTACACAATAGACATTTAATTTACGAAGTTTCACTCGCCGTGACATTGCATGTTCTGAACACGCTACATGCATCATGGAGTAGACCAACATTCATTACAGAGGTGTGATCATGTGGATTACAGATCTTTCATCAACCAAACAATGCATATTTACACCTAGAGACATTTACGGTGATTTCGCAGGTTTTCCTGTAGCCAGTTTCAGAATCGTGGCAGAATGCACAGAAAAATAGTCTTGGAGCGAGTTCTACAAAATAGACATGTAATTTAATTAGATTTCCTAACCTTGACATTCCGTGTTCCGAACCTGCTACATTCATCATGGATTTGACAAATACTAATTACTGAGTTATTAGCATGTGGACAAAAGATCTTTCATCCACCATACAAGGCATATAAACACCTAGAAGCATTTATTCTGATTTCTCTAATTTTTCCTAAGGCCAGTTTCATAAATGAGGCAGAATGCACAGAAATATTCTCTTGTAGCAAGTTTTATCTAAAAGATATATAATTTACTTTGTTTCCCTCACCGTGACATTATGTGTTCCAAACACTCTACATGCATTATGAATTCGACAAACATTCATTACGGAGATGTGAGCATGTGGATTAACGATCTTTCAATCACCATACAAGGCATATTTACACCTAGAAATATTTACTCTGATTTCAAAGATTTTTCCCATGGACAGTTTTGAATATGAGGCAGAATGCGCAGAAAAATACCCTTGGAGTGATTTCTAAACCATAGATATATATGGTACACTTTCACTCACTGTAACAATCCATGTTCCGAACACGCTACATACATCACAGATTCGACAAACATTAATTGCTGAGTTGTGAGCTTGTGTATTACCGAACTTTAATAAACCATACAGGACATATTGACACCTAAAATCATTTACTCAGGTTTCAAAGCAGTTTCATAACACCAGTTTCAAAAATGATGCTGATTTTGCAGGAAAATTCTCCTTCAGCGTGTTCTAACCTATAGACATGTAATTTACATAGACTAGATCACCGTGAATTTCCGTGTTTCAAATAAGCTACATGCATCACAGATTCGTCTAATATTCACAACAGAGTTGTTAGCATGTTTTTTACCGAAATTTCATCCAACTTAAAACGCATATTGACACTTAGAATCATTTTCTCATATTTCGAGCTTTTTTCCTAATGCCAGTTTAGAAAATGAAGCAGATTTCACAGAAAAATGCTTTTGGAGCGAGTTCTACCCAATAGAAATGCAATTTACATTGTTTTCCTCACCGTGATATTCCGTGTTACAAAATCGCTACATGCATCACGGATTCGACAAACATTTTTAATGAGATGTGAACATGTGTATTACCGAACTTTCATCCACCATACAAGGCATATTTACACCTCGAAATATTTATTCTGATTTAGTAGATTTCTCATAATGTCAGACTCTAAAATCATGCAGTTTTCACAGAAAACTCCTCTTGGAGCAAGGTCTACCCAATAGACCTGTAATTTAAACTGTTTCGCACACTATAACATTCCATGTTCTGAACACGCTACATGCATTCATGTTTTGACAAATATTCTTTAAGGAGTTGTGAGCATGAGGATTACCAAACTTTCAATCACCATACAAGGCATATTTACACCTATAAAAATTTACTTTCTGTTCAAAGGTTTTTCCTAACTGCAGTTTCGAAAATGAGGCAGTTTTCACAGAAAAATTCCCTTGGAGCAACTTCTACACAAAAGACATGTAATTTACATAGATTCACTCAACGTGAAATTCAGTGTTCCTAGAAAGCTGCATACATCATGGATTCAACAAAAATTCACTACAGATTTGTTAGCATGTGGATTACTGAACTTTCACTCACCATACAAGTCATATTGACACGTAGAAGCATTTTTCCCAAATTTCGTAGTGTTTTCCTAATGCCAGTTTTGAAAATGAGTCAGATTTCGAAGAAAAATGCTTTTGGAGCGAGTTCTACCCAATACACATGTAATTTACAAAGTTTCTATCACCGTGATATTCTGTGATGCGAACACTCTACATGGATCACGGATTCGACAAACATTCTTTAATGAGTTGTGAACATGTGGATTAAAGATCTTTCATCCACAATACGAGGCATATATACACCTAAAATCATTTAGTCTGATTTCTCATATTTTTCGCAAGGCCAGTTTCCAAAATGCGGCAGAATGCACAGAAAATCCTCTTGGTGCGAGTTCTACCAAAAAGGTACATAATTTACATAGTTCCACTCACCGTAACATTTCGTGTTCTGAACACACTACATGCATTACGAACTCGACAAACATTCATTAAGGAGTTCTGAGCATGTGGATTAATGATCTTTCAATCACAAAACAAGGCATATATACACCTACAAATATTTAATCTGATTTCACAGTTTTTACAAAGACCAGGATTGAAAATGAGGCAGAATGCCCAGAAAAATACACTTTGAGCGAGATCTACCCAATAGACATGTACGGTACACTTTCACTCACCGTGACATTCCATGTTCTGAACACGCTACATGCTATACGGGTTCGACAAACATTAATTACACAGTTGTGATCATGTGGATTACAGAAGTTTCATCCACCAAACTAGTTATATTTACACCTAGAAAATTTTACTCTGATTTCACAGGTTTTTCCTAAGGCCAGGTATGAAAATGGTGCAGAACGCACAGAAAAATTCTCTTTGAGCGAGTTCTACCAAATAGACATGTAATTTACATAGATTCTCTTACCGTAACATTCCCTCTACTGAACACAATACATGCATCTTGGAGTAGAACAATATTAATTACAGAGTTATGATCTTGCGGGTTACAGAACTCTCATCCACCAAACATGGCATATTTAAACCTAGAAACATTTATGGTGATTTCACAGGTTTTCTTTAAGCCAGTTTAGAAAATGGGGAAGAATGCGCAGAAAAATACTCTTGGAGCGAGTTCTACCCAAGAAATTTGTAATTTACATAGTTTCACACATTGTGATGTTCCGTGTTTCAAATACGCTACATGCATCTCGGATTCGACAATCATTCATTAATGAGTTGTAGCATGTGGTTTAAAGAACTTTCATCCACAATACAAGCCATATGGTCATCAATAAACATTTACTCTGATTTCAAAACTCTTACCTATGTTTAGATTCGAAAATGAGGCAGAATGCTCTGAAAAATCCTCTTAGAGCATGTTCTACACAATAGACATTTAATTTACGAAGTTTCACTCGCCGTGACATTGCATGATCTGAACACGCTACATGCATCATGGAGTAGACCAACATTCATTACATAGGTGTGATCATGTGGATTACAGATCTTTCATCAACCAAACAATGCATATTTACACCTAGAGACATTTACGGTGATTTCGCAGGTTTTCCTGTAGCCAGTTTCAGAATCGTGGCAGAATGCACAGAAAAATAGTCTTGGAGCGAGTTCTACAAAATAGACATGTAATTTAATTAGATTTCCTAACCTTGACATTCCGTGTTCCGAACCTGCTACATTCATCATGGATTTGACAAATACTAATTACTGAGTTATTAGCATGTGGACAAAAGATCTTTCATCCACCATACAAGGCATATAAACACCTAGAAGCATTTATTCTGATTTCTCTAATTTTTCCTAAGGCCAGTTTCATAAATGAGGCAGAATGCACAGAAATATTCTCTTGTAGCAAGTTTTATCTAAAAGATATATAATTTACTTTGTTTCCCTCACCGTGACATTATGTGTTCCAAACACTCTACATGCATTATGAATTCGACAAACATTCATTACGGAGATGTGAGCATGTGGATTAACGATCTTTCAATCACCATACAAGGCATATTTACACCTAGAAATATTTACTCTGATTTCAAAGATTTTTCCCATGGACAGTTTTGAATATGAGGCAGAATGCGCAGAAAAATACCCTTGGAGTGATTTCTAAACCATAGATATATATGGTACACTTTCACTCACTGTAACAATCCATGTTCCGAACACGCTACATACATCACGGATTCGACAAACATTAATTGCTGAGTTGTGAGCTTGTGTATTACCGAACTTTAATAAACCATACAGGACATATTGACACCTAAAATCATTTACTCAGGTTTCAAAGCAGTTTCATAACACCAGTTTCAAAATGATGCTGATTTTGCAGGAAAATTCTCCTTCAGCGTGTTCTAACCTATAGACATGTAATTTACATAGACTAGATCACCGTGAATTTCCGTGTTTCAAATAAGCTACATGCATCACAGATTCGTCTAATATTCACAACAGAGTTGTTAGCATGTTTTTTACCGAAATTTCATCCAACTTAAAACGCATATTGACACTTAGAATCATTTTCTCATATTTCGAGTTTTTTTCCTAATGCCAGTTTAGAAAATGAAGCAGATTTCACAGAAAAATGCTTTTGGAGTGAGTTCTACCCAATAGAAATGCAATTTACATTGTTTTCCTCACCGTGATATTCCGTGTTACAAAATCGCTACATGCATCACGGATTCGACAAACATTTTTAATGAGATGTGAACATGTGTATTACCGAACTTTCATCCACCATACAAGGCATATTTACACCTCGAAATTTTTATTCTGATTTAGTAGATTTCTCATAATGTCAGACTCTAAAATCATGCAGTTTTCACAGAAAACTCCTCTTGGAGCGAGGTCTACCCAATAGACATGTAATTTAAACTGTTTCCCACACTATAACATTCCATGTTCTGAACACGCTACATGCATTCATGTTTTGACAAATATTCTTTAAGGAGTTGTGAGCATGAGGATTACCAAACTTTCAATCACCATACAAGGCATATTTACACCTATAAAAATTTACTTTCTGTTCAAAGGTTTTTCCTAACTGCAGTTTCGAAAATGAGGCAGTTTTCACAGAAAAATTCCCTTGGAGCAACTTCTACACAAAAGACATGTAATTTACATAGATTCACTCAACGTGAAATTCAGTGTTCCTAGAAAGCTGCATACATCATGGATTCAACAAAAATTCACTACAGATTTGTTAGCATGTGGATTACTGAACTTTCACTCACCATACAAGTCATATTGACACGTAGAAGCATTTTTCCCAAATTTCGTAGTGTTTTCCTAATGCCAGTTTTGAAAATGAGTCAGATTTCGAAGAAAAATGCTTTTGGAGCGAGTTCTACCCAATACACATGTAATTTACAAAGTTTCTATCACCGTGATATTCTGTGATGCGAACACTCTACATGGATCACGGATTCGACAAACATTCTTTAATGAGTTGTGAACATGTGGATTAAAGATCTTTCATCCACAATACGAGGCATATATACACCTAAAATCATTTAGTCTGATTTCTCATATTTTTCGTAAGGCCAGTTTCCAAAATGCGGCAGAATGCACAGAAAATCCTCTTGGTGCGAGTTCTACCAAAAAGGTACATAATTTACATAGTTCCACTCACCGTAACATTTCGTGTTCTGAACACACTACATGCATTACGAACTCGACAAACATTCATTAAGGAGTTCTGAGCATGTGGATTAATGATCTTTCAATCACAAAACAAGGCATATATACACCTACAAATATTTAATCTGATTTCACAGTTTTTACAAAGACCAGGATTGAAAATGAGGCAGAATGCCCAGAAAAATACACTTTGAGCGAGATCTACCCAATAGACATGTACGGTACACTTTCACTCACCGTGACATTCCATGTTCTGAACACGCTACATGCTATACGGGTTCGACAAACATTAATTACACAGTTGTGATCATGTGGATTACAGAAGTTTCATCCACCAAACTAGTTATATTTACACCTAGAAAATTTTACTCTGATTTCACAGGTTTTTCCTAAGGCCAGGTATGAAAATGGTGCAGAACGCACAGAAAAATTCTCTTTGAGCGAGTTCTACCAAATAGACATGTAATTTACATAGATTCTCTTACCGTAACATTCCCTCTACTGAACACAATACATGCATCTTGGAGTAGAACAATATTAATTACAGAGTTATGATCTTGCGGGTTACAGAACTCTCATCCACCAAACAAGGCATATTTAAACCTAGAAACATTTATGGTGATTTCACAGGTTTTCTTTAAGCCAGTTTAGAAAATGGGGAAGAATGTGCAGAAAAATACTCTTGGAGCGAGTTCTACCCAAGAAATTTGTAATTTACATAGTTTCACACATTGTGATGTTCCGTGTTTCAAATACGCTACATGCATCTCGGATTCGAAAATGATTCATTACTGAGATGTAGCATGTGGTTTACACAACTTTCATCCACCATACAAGCCATATGGTCATCAATAAACATTTACTCTGATTTCAAAACTCTTACCTAAGTTTAGATTCGAAAATGAGGCAGAATGCTCTGAAAAATCCTCTTAGAGCATGTTCTAAACAATAGACATTTAATTTACGAAGTTTCGCTCGCCGTGACATTCCATGTTCTGAACACGCTACATGCATCATGGAGTAGACCAACATTTATTACAGAGTTGTGATCATGTGGATTACAGAACTTTCATCAACCAAACAAGGCATATTTACACCTAGAGACATTTACGGTGATTTCGCCGGTTTTCCTGTAGCCAGTTTCAGAATCGTGGCAGAATGCACAGAAAAATAGTCTTGGAGCGAGTTCTACAAAATAGACATGTAATTTAATTAGATTTCCTCACCGTGACATTCCGTGTTCCGAACCCGCTACATTCATCATGGATTCGACAAATACTCATTACTGAGTTATTAGCATGTGGACAAACGATCTTTCATCCACCATACAAGGCATATAAACACCTAGAAGCATTTACTCTGATTTCTCATCTTTTTCCTAAGGCCAGTTACCAAAATGAGGTTGAATGCACAGAGAAATTCTCTTGGTGTGAGTTCTACCAAAAAGATATATAAAGTATATAGTTTCCCTCATCATGAATATCCATGGTCTTAGCACACTACATGCATTTCGATTTAGACAAATATTCCTTTCTGAGTTGTGAGCATTTGGATTAACGATCTTTCTATCTCCATAAAAGGCATATTTACACCTAGAAGTATTTACTCTGATTTCACAGCTTTTTCCAATTGCCAGTTTGAAAATGAGGCAGAATGCGCAGAAAAATTCTGTCGGAGCGTGTTTTACCCAATAGACATGTACGGTACACTTTCAATCACCATGACATTCCATGTTCCGAACACGATACATACATCACCGATTCGACAAACATTCATTACTGACTTGTAGCATGTGGATTACCGAACTTTCATCCAGCACCCATGCATATTTACACCTAGAAAAATTACATTGATTTCACAGGTTTTACCTAATCAGGTTTTGAAAATGAGGCAGAATGCGCAGAATAATCCTCTAGGGCCAGTTATTGAAAGTACACATGTAATTTACATAGATTCGTTCACCGTAACTTTCCCTATTCTGAACACGCTACATGCACCACAGATTCGACAATCATTATTTACTGGGTTATCAGCATGTGGATTAACGATCTTTCATCCACTAAAAAAGGAATATTTACACCTTGAAATATTTACTCTGATTTCTCTAATTTTTCCTAAGGCCAGTTTCGTAAATGAGGCAGAATGCACAGAAATATTCTCTTGTAGCAAGTTTTATCTAAAAGATATATAATTTACTTTGTTTCCCTCACCGTGACATTATGTGTTCCAAACACTCTACATGCATTATGAATTCGACAAACATTCATTACGGAGATGTGAGCATGTGGATTAACGATCTTTCAATCACCATACAAGGCATATTTACACCTAGAAATATTTACTGTGATTTCAAAGATTTTTCCCATGGACAGATTTGAAAATGAGGCAGAATGCGCAGAAAAATACCCTTGGAGTGATTTCTACACAATAGACATATTTGGTACACTTTCACTCACTGTAACAATCCATGTTCCGAACACGCTACATACATCACGGATTCGACAAACATTAATTGCTGAGTTGTGAGCTTGTGTATTACCGAACTTTAATAAACCATACAGGACATATTGACACCTAAAATCATTTACTCAGGTTTCACAGCAGTTTCATAACACCAGTTTCAAAAATGAAGCTGTTTTTGCAGGAAAATTCTCCTGCAGCGTGTTCTAACCTATAGACATGTAATTTACATAGACTAGATCACCGTGAAATTCCGTGTTTCAAATAAGCTACATGCATCACAGATTCGTCTAATATTCACAACAGAGTTGTTAGCATGTTTTTTACCGAAATTTCATCCAACTTAAAACGCATATTGACACTTAGAAACATTTTCTCATATTTCGAGTTTTTTTCCTAATGCCAGTTTAGAAAATGAAGCAGATTTCACAGAAAAATGCTTTTGGAGCGAGTTCTACCCAATAGAAATGTAATTTACATTGTTTTCCTCACCGTGATATTCCGTGTTACAAAATCGCTACATGCATCACGGATTCGACAAACATTTTTAATGAGATGTGAACATGTGTATTACCGAACTTTCATCCACCATACAAGGCATATTTACACCTCGAAATATTTATTCTGATTTAGTAGATTTCTCATAATGTCAGCCTCTAAAATCATGCAGTTTTCACAGAAAACTCCTCTTGGAGCGAGGTCTACCCAATAGACATGTAATTTAAACTGTTTCCCACAGTATAACATTCCATGTTCTGAACATGCTACATGCATTCATGTTTTGACAAATATTCTTTAAGGAGTTGTGAGCATGAGGATTACCAAACTTTCAATCACCATACAAGGCATATTTACACCTATAAAAATTTACTTTCTGTTCAAAGGTTTTCCTAACTGCAGTTTCGAAAATGAGGCAGTTTTCACAGAAAAATTCCCTTGGAGCAACTTCTACACAAAAGACATGTAATTTACATAGATTCACTCAACGTGAAATTCAGTGTTCCTAGAAAGCTGCATACATCATGGATTCAACAAAAATTCACTACAGATTTGTTAGCATGTGGATTACTGAACTTTCAGTCACCATAGAAGTCATATTGACACTTAGAAGCATTTTTCCCAAATTTCGTAGTGTTTTCCTAATGCCAGTTTTGAAAATGAGTCAGATTTCGAAGAAAAATGCTTTTGGAGAGAGTTCTACCCAATACACATGTAATTTACAAAGTTTCTATCACCGTGATATTCTGTGATCCGAACACTCTACATGGATCACGGATTCGACAAACATTCTTTAATGAGTTGTGAACATGTGGATTAAAGATCTTTCATCCACAATAAGAGGCATATATACACCTAGAATCATTTAGTCTGATTTCTCATATTTTTCGTAAGGCCAGTATCCAAAATGAGGCAGAATGCACAGAAAAACCTCTTGGTGCGAGTTCTACCAAAAAGGTACATAATTTACATAGTTCCACTCACCGTAACATTCTGTGTTCCGAACACACTACATGCATTATGAACTCGACAAACATTCATTAAGGAGTTCTGAGAATGTGGATTAATGATCTTTCAATCACCAAACAAGGCATATTTACACCTACAAATATTTACTCTGATTTCACAGTTTTTACAAAGACCAGGATCGAAAATGAGGCAGTATGCCCAGAAAAATACACTTTGAGCGATATCTACCCAATAGACATGTACGGTACAGTTTCACTCACCGTGACATTCCATGTTCTGAACACGCTACATGGTATACGGGTTTGACAAACATTAATTATACAGTTGTGATCATGTGGATTACAGAACTTTCATCCACCAAACTAGGTATATTTACACCTAGAAAGTTTTACACTGATTTCACAGGTTTGTCCTAAGGCCAGGTATGAAAATGATGCAGAACGCACAGAGAAATACTCTTTGAGCGAGTTCTACCAAATAGACATGTAATTTACATAGATTCTCTCACCGTAACATTCCCTGTCCTGAACACACTACATGCATCTTGGAGTAGAACAACATTCATTACAGAGTTATGATCATGCAAGTTATAGAACTCTCATCCAACAAACAAGGCATATTTAAACCTAGAAACATTTATGGTGATTTCGCAGTTTTTCTTTAAGCCAGTTTAGAAAATGGGGAAGAATGCGCAGAAAAATACTCTTGGAGCGAGTTCTACCCAAGAAATATATAATTTACATAGTTTCACACATTGTGATGTTCCGTGTTTCAAATGCGCTACATGCATCTCGGATTCGACAATCATTCATTAATGAGTTGTAGCATGTGGTTTAAAGAACTTTCATCCACCATACAAGCCATATGGTCATCAATAAACATTTACTCTGATTTCAAAACTCTTACCTATGTTTAGATTCGAAAATGAGGCAGAATGCTCTGAAAAATCCTCTTAGAGCATGTTCTACACAATAGACATTTAATTTACGAAGTTTCACTCGCCGTGACATTGCATGTTCTGAACACGCTACATGCATCATGGAGTAGACCAACATTCATTACAGAGGTGTGATCATGTGGATTACAGATCTTTCATCAACCAAACAATGCATATTTACACCTAGAGACATTTACGGTGATTTCGCAGGTTTTCCTGTAGCCAGTTTCAGAATCGTGGCAGAATGCACAGAAAAATAGTCTTGGAGCGAGTTCTACAAAATAGACATGTAATTTAATTAGATTTCCTAACCTTGACATTCCGTGTTCCGAACCTGCTACATTCATCATGGATTTGACAAATACTAATTACTGAGTTATTAGCATGTGGACAAAAGATCTTTCATCCACCATACAAGGCATATAAACACCTAGAAGCATTTATTCTGATTTCTCTAATTTTTCCTAAGGCCAGTTTCATAAATGAGGCAGAATGCACAGAAATATTCTCTTGTAGCAAGTTTTATCTAAAAGATATATAATTTACTTTGTTTCCCTCACCGTGACATTATGTGTTCCAAACACTCTACATGCATTACGAATTCGACAAACATTCATTACGGAGATGTGAGCATGTGGATTAACGATCTTTCAATCACCATACAAGGCATATTTACACCTAGAAATATTTACTCTGATTTCAAAGATTTTTCCCATGGACAGTTTTGAATATGAGGCAGAATGCGCAGAAAAATACCCTTGGAGTGATTTCTAAACCATAGATATATATGGTACACTTTCACTCACTGTAACAATCCATGTTCCGAACACGCTACATACATCACGGATTCGACAAACATTAATTGCTGAGTTGTGAGCTTGTGTATTACCGAACTTTAATAAACCATACAGGACATATTGACACCTAAAATCATTTACTCAGGTTTCAAAGCAGTTTCATAACACCAGTTTCAAAAATGATGCTGATTTTGCAGGAAAATTCTCCTTCAGCGTGTTCTAACCTATAGACATGTAATTTACATAGACTAGATCACCGTGAATTTCCGTGTTTCAAATAAGCTACATGCATCACAGATTCGTCTAATATTCACAACAGAGTTGTTAGCATGTTTTTTACCGAAATTTCATCCAACTTAAAACGCATATTGACACTTAGAATCATTTTCTCATATTTCGAGTTTTTTTCCTAATGCCAGTTTAGAAAATGAAGCAGATTTCACAGAAAAATGCTTTTGGAGCGAGTTCTACCCAATAGAAATGCAATTTACATTGTTTTCCTCACCGTGATATTCCGTGTTACAAAATCGCTACATGCATCACGGATTCGACAAACATTTTTAATGAGATGTGAACATGTGTATTACCGAACTTTCATCCACCATACAAGGCATATTTACACCTCGAAATATTTATTCTGATTTAGTAGATTTCTCATAATGTCAGACTCTAAAATCATGCAGTTTTCACAGAAAACTCCTCTTGGAGCAAGGTCTACCCAATAGACCTGTAATTTAAACTGTTTCCCACACTATAACATTCCATGTTCTGAACACGCTACATGCATTCATGTTTTGACAAATATTCTTTAAGGAGTTGTGAGCATGAGGATTACCAAACTTTCAATCACCATACAAAGCATATATACACCTATAAAAATTTACTTTCTGTTCAAAGGTTTTTCCTAACTGCAGTTTCGAAAATGAGGCAGTTTTCACAGAAAAATTCCCTTGGAGCAACTTCTACACAAAAGACATGTAATTTACATAGATTCACTCAACGTGAAATTCAGTGTTCCTAGAAAGCTGCATACATCATGGATTCAACAAAAATTCACTACAGATTTGTTAGCATGTGGATTACTGAACTTTCACTCACCATAAAAGTCATATTGACACGTAGAAGCATTTTTCCCAAATTTCGTAGTGTTTTCCTAATGCCAGTTTTGAAAATGAGTCAGATTTCGAAGAAAAATGCTTTTGGAGCGAGTTCTACCCAATACACATGTAATTTACAAAGTTTCTATCACCGTGATATTCTGTGATGCGAACACTCTACATGGATCACGGATTCGACAAACATTCTTTAATGAGATGTGAACATGTGGATTAAAGATCTTTCATCCACATTACGAGGCATATATACACCTAAAATCATTTAGTCTGATTTCTCATATTTTTCGTAAGGCCAGTTTCCAAAATGAGGCAGAATGCACAGAAAATCCTCTTGGTGCGAGTTCTACCAAAAAGGTACATAATTTACATAGTTCCACTCACCGTAACATTACGTGTTCCGAACACACTACATGCATTACGAACTCGACAAACATTCATTAAGGAGTTCTGAGAATGTGGATTAATGATCTTTCAATCACCAAACAAGGCATATTTACACCTACAAATATTTACTCTGATTTCACAGTTTTTACAAAGACCAGGATCGAAAATGAGGCAGTATGCCCAGAAAAATACACTTTGAGCGATATCTACCCAATAGACATGTACGGTACACTTTCACTCACCGTGACATTCCATGTTCTGAACACGCTACATGGTATACGGGTTTGACAAACATTAATTATACAGTTGTGATCATGTGGATTACAGAACTTTCATCCACCAAACTAGGTATATTTACACCTAGAAAGTTTTACACAGATTTCACAGGTTTGTCCTAAGGCCAGGTATGAAAATGATGCAGAACGCACAGAGAAATACTCTTTGAGCGAGTTCTACCAAATAGACATGTAATTTACATAGATTCTCTCACCGTAACATTCCCTGTCCTGAACACACTACATGCATCTTGGAGTAGAACAACATTCATTACAGAGTTATGATCATGCAAGTTATAGAACTCTCATCCAACAAACAAGGCATATTTAAACCTAGAAACATTTATGGTGATTTCGCAGTTTTTCTTTAAGCCAGTTTAGAAAATGGGGAAGAATGCGCAGAAAAATACTCTTGGAGCGAGTTCTACCCAAGAAATATATAATTTACATAGTTTCACACATTGTGATGTTCCGTGTTTCAAATACGCTACATGCATCTCGGATTCGACAATCATTCATTAATGAGTTGTAGCATGTGGTTTAAAGAACTTTCATCCACCATACAAGCCATATGGTCATCAATAAACATTTACTCTGATTTCAAAACTCTTACCTATGTTTAGATTCGAAAATGAGGCAGAATGCTCTGAAAAATCCTCTTAGAGCATGTTCTACACAATAGACATTTAATTTACGAAGTTTCACTCGCCGTGACATTGCATGTTCTGAACACGCTACATGCATCATGGAGTAGACCAACATTCATTACAGAGGTGTGATCATGTGGATTACAGATCTTTCATCAACCAAACAATGCATATTTACACCTAGAGACATTTACGGTGATTTCGCAGTTTTTCCTGTAGCCAGTTTCAGAATCGTGGCAGAATGCACAGAAAAATAGTCTTGGAGCGAGTTCTACAAAATAGACATGTAATTTAATTAGATTTCCTAACCTTGACATTCCGTGTTCCGAACCTGCTACATTCATCATGGATTTGACAAATACTAATTACTGAGTTATTAGCATGTGGACAAAAGATCTTTCATCCACCATACAAGGCATATAAACACCTAGAAGCATTTATTCTGATTTCTCTAATTTTTCCTAAGGCCAGTTTCATAAATGAGGCAGAATGCACAGAAATATTCTCTTGTAGCAAGTTTTATCTAAAAGATATATAATTTACTTTGTTTCCCTCACCGTGACATTATGTGTTCCAAACACTCTACATGCATTACGAATTCGACAAACATTCATTACGGAGATGTGAGCATGTGGATTAACGATCTTTCAATCACCATACAAGGCATATTTACACCTAGAAATATTTACTCTGATTTCAAAGATTTTTCCCATGGACAGTTTTGAATATGAGGCAGAATGCGCAGAAAAATACCCTTGGAGTGATTTCTAAACCATAGATATATATGGTACACTTTCACTCACTGTAACAATCCATGTTCCGAACACGCTACATACATCACGGATTCGACAAACATTAATTGCTGCTGAGTTGTGAGCTTGTGTATTACCGAACTTTAATAAACCATACAGGACATATTGACACCTAAAATCATTTACTCAGGTTTCAAAGCAGTTTCATAACACCAGTTTCAAAAATGATGCTGATTTTGCAGGAAAATTCTCCTTCAGCGTGTTCTAACCTATAGACATGTAATTTACATAGACTAGATCACCGTGAATTTCCGTGTTTCAAATAAGCTACATGCATCACAGATTCGTCTAATATTCACAACAGAGTTGTTAGCATGTTTTTTACCGAAATTTCATCCAACTTAAAACGCATATTGACACTTAGAATCATTTTCTCATATTTCGAGTTTTTTTCCTAATGCCAGTTTAGAAAATGAAGCAGATTTCACAGAAAAATGCTTTTGGAGCGAGTTCTACCCAATAGAAATGCAATTTACATTGTTTTCCTCACCGTGATATTCCGTGTTACAAAATCGCTACATGCATCACGGATTCGACAAACATTTTTAATGAGATGTGAACATGTGTATTACCGAACTTTCATCCACCATACAAGGCATATTTACACCTCGAAATATTTATTCTGATTTAGTAGATTTCTCATAATGTCAGACTCTAAAATCATGCAGTTTTCACAGAAAACTCCTCTTGGAGCAAGGTCTACCCAATAGACCTGTAATTTAAACTGTTTCCCACACTATAACATTCCATGTTCTGAACACGCTACATGCATTCATGTTTTGACAAATATTCTTTAAGGAGTTGTGAGCATGAGGATTACCAAACTTTCAATCACCATACAAAGCATATATACACCTATAAAAATTTACTTTCTGTTCAAAGGTTTTTCCTAACTGCAGTTTCGAAAATGAGGCAGTTTTCACAGAAAAATTCCCTTGGAGCAACTTCTACACAAAAGACATGTAATTTACATAGATTCACTCAACGTGAAATTCAGTGTTCCTAGAAAGCTGCATACATCATGGATTCAACAAAAATTCACTACAGATTTGTTAGCATGTGGATTACTGAACTTTCACTCACCATAAAAGTCATATTGACACGTAGAAGCATTTTTCCCAAATTTCGTAGTGTTTTCCTAATGCCAGTTTTGAAAATGAGTCAGATTTCGAAGAAAAATGCTTTTGGAGCGAGTTCTACCCAATACACATGTAATTTACAAAGTTTCTATCACCGTGATATTCTGTGATGCGAACACTCTACATGGATCACGGATTCGACAAACATTCTTTAATGAGTTGTGAACATGTGGATTAAAGATCTTTCATCCACATTACGAGGCATATATACACCTAAAATCATTTAGTCTGATTTCTCATATTTTTCGTAAGGCCAGTTTCCAAAATGAGGCAGAATGCACAGAAAATCCTCTTGGTGCGAGTTCTACCAAAAAGGTACATAATTTACATAGTTCCACTCACCGTAACATTACGTGTTCCGAACACACTACATGCATTACGAACTCGACAAACATTCATTAAGGAGTTCTGAGCATGTGGATTAATGATCTTTCAATCACCAAACAAGGCATATATACACCTACAAATATTTAATCTGATTTCACAGTTTTTACAAAGACCAGGATTGAAAATGAGGCAGAATGCCCAGAAAAATACACTTTGAGCGAGATCTACCCAATAGACATGTACGGTACACTTTCACTCACCGTGACATTCCATGTTCTGAACACGCTACATGCTATACGGGTTCGACAAACATTAATTACACAGTTGTGATCATGTGGATTACAGAAGTTTCATCCACCAAACTAGTTATATTTACACCTAGAAAATTTTACTCTGATTTCACAGGTTTTTCCTAAGGCCAGGTATGAAAATGGTGCAGAACGCACAGAAAAATTCTCTTTGAGCGAGTTCTACCAAATAGACATGTAATTTACATAGATTCTCTTACCGTAACATTCCCTCTACTGAACACAATACATGCATCTTGGAGTAGAACAATATTAATTACAGAGTTATGATCTTGCGGGTTACAGAACTCTCATCCACCAAACAAGGCATATTTAAACCTAGAAACATTTATGGTGATTTCACAGGTTTTCTTTAAGCCAGTTTAGAAAATGGGGAAGAATGCGCAGAAAAATACTCTTGGAGCGAGTTCTACCCAAGAAATTTGTAATTTACATAGTTTCACACATTGTGATGTTCCGTGTTTCAAATACGCTACATGCATCTCGGATTCGAAAATGATTCATTACTGAGATGTAGCATGTGGTTTAGAGAACTTTCATCCACCATACAAGCCATATGTTCATCAAGAAACATTTACTCTGATTTCAAAACTCTTACCTAAGTTTAGATTCGAAAATGAGGCAGAATGCTCTGAAAAATCCTCTTAGAGCATGTTCTAAACAATAGACATTTAATTTACGAAGTTTCGCTCGCCGTGACATTCCATGTTCTGAACACGCTACATGCATCATGGAGTAGACCAACATTTATTACATGAGTTGTGATCATGTGGATTACAGAACTTTCATCAACCAAACAAGGCATATTTACACCTAGAGACATTTACGGTCATTTCGCCGGTTTTCCTGTAGCCAGTTTCGGAATCGTGGCAGAATGCACAGAAAAATAGTCTTGGAGCGAGTTCTACAAAATAGACATGTAATTTAATTAGATTTCCTCACCGTGACATTCCGTGTTCCGAACCCGCTACATTCATCATGGATTCGACAAATACTCATTACTGAGTTATTAGCATGTGGACAAACGATCTTTCATCCACCATACAAGGCATATAAACACCTAGAAGCATTTACTCTGATTTCTCATCTTTTTCCTAAGGCCAGTTACCAAAATGAGGTTGAATGCACAGAGAAATTCTCTTGGTGTGAGTTCTACCAAAAAGATATATAAAGTATATAGTTTCCCTCATCATGAATATCCATGGTCTAAGCACACTACATGCATTTCGATTTAGACAAATATTCCTTTCTGAGTTGTGAGCATTTGGATTAACGATCTTTCTATCTCCATACAAGGCATATTTACACCTAGAAGTATTTACTCTGATTTCACAGCTTTTTCCAATTGCCAGTTTGAAAATGAGGCAGAATGCGCAGAAAAATTCTGTCGGAGCGTGTTTTACCCAATAGACATGTACGGTACACTTTCAATCACCGTGACATTCCATGTTCCGAACACGATACATACATCACCGATTCGACAAACATTCATTACTGACTTGTAGCATGTGGATTACCGAACTTTCATCCAGCACCCATGCATATTTACACCTAGAAAAATTACATTGATTTCACAGGTTTTACCTAATCAGGTTTTGAAAATGAGGCAGAATGCGCAGAATAATCCTCTAGGGCCAGTTATTGAAAGTACACATGTAATTTACATAGATTCGTTCACCGTAACTTTCCCTATTCTGAACACGCTACATGCACCACAGATTCGACAATCATTATTTACTGGGTTATCAGCATGTGGATTAACGATCTTTCATCCACTATAAAAGGAATATTTACACCTTGAAATATTTACTCTGATTTCTCTAATTTTTCCTAAGGCCAGTTTCGTAAATGAGGCAGAATGCACAGAAATATTCTCTTGTAGCAAGTTTTATCTAAAAGATATATAATTTACTTTGTTTCCCTCACCGTGACATTATGTGTTCCAAACACTCTACATGCATTATGAATTCGACAAACATTCATTACGGAGATGTGAGCATGTGGATTAACGATCTTTCAATCACCATACAAGGCATATTTACACCTAGAAATATTTACTGTGATTTCAAAGATTTTTCCCATGGACAGTTTTGAAAATGAGGCAGAATGCGCAGAAAAATACCCTTGGAGTGATTTCTACACAATAGACATATTTGGTACACTTTCACTCACTGTAACAATCCATGTTCCGAACACGCTACATACATCACGGATTCGACAAACATTAATTGCTGAGTTGTGAGCTTGTGTATTACCGAACTTTAATAAACCATACAGGACATATTGACACCTAAAATCATTTACTCAGGTTTCACAGCAGTTTCATAACACCAGTTTCAAAAATGAAGCTGATTTTGCAGGAAAATTCTCCTGCAGCGTGTTCTAACCTATAGACATGTAATTTACATAGACTAGATCACCGTGAAATTCCGTGTTTCAAATAAGCTACATGCATCACAGATTCGTCTAATATTCACAACAGAGTTGTTAGCATGTTTTTTACCGAAATTTCATCCAACTTAAAACGCATATTGACACTTAGAAACATTTTCTCATATTTCGAGTTTTTTTCCTAATGCCAGTTTAGAAAATGAAGCAGATTTCAAAGAAAAATGCTTTTGGAGCGAGTTCAACACAATACACATGTAATTTACATTGTTTTCCTCACCGTGATATTCCGTGTTACAAAATCGCTACATGCATCACGGATTCGACAAACATTTTTAATGAGATGTGAACATGTGTATTACCGAACTTTCATCCACCATACAAGGCATATTTACACCTCGAAATATTTATTCTGATTTAGTAGATTTCTCATAATGTCAGCCTCTAAAATCATGCAGTTTTCACAGAAAACTCCTCTTGGAGCGAGGTCTACCCAATAGACATGTAATTTAAACTGTTTCCCACACTATAACATTCCATGTTCTGAACACGCTACATGCATTCATGTTTTGACAAATATTATTTAAGGAGTTGTGAGCATGAGGATTACCAAACTTTCAATCACCATACAAAGCATATTTACACTTATAAAAATTTACTTTCTGTTCAAAGGTTTTTCCTAACTGCAGTTTCGAAAATGAGGCAGTTTTCACAGAAAAATTCCCTTGGAGCAACTTCTACACAAAAGACATGTAATTTACATAGATTCACTCAACGTGAAATTCAGTGTTCCTAGAAAGCTGCATACATCATGGATTCAACAAAAATTCACTACAGATTTGTTAGCATGTGGATTATTGAACTTTCACTCACCATACAAGTCATATTGACACGTAGAAGCATTTTCCCAAATTTCGTAGTGTTTTCCTAATGCCAGTTTTGAAAATGAGTCAGATTTCGAAGAAAAATGCTTTTGGAGCGAGTTCTACCCAATACACATGTAATTTACAAAGTTTCTATCAACGTGATATTCTGTGATCCGAACACTCTACATGGATCACGGATTCGACAAACATTCTTTAATGAGTTGTGAACATGTGGATTAAAGATCTTTCATCCACAATACGAGGCATATATACACCTAGAATCATTTAGTCTGATTTCTCATATTTTTCGTAAGGCCAGTTTCCAAAATGAGGCAGAATGCACAGAAAATCCTCTTGGTGCGAGTTCTACCAAAAAGGTACATAATTTACATAGTTCCACTCACCGTAACATTACGTGTTCCGAACACACTACATGCATTATGAACTCGACAAACATTCATTAAGGAGTTCTGAGCATGTGGATTAATGATCTTTCAATCACCAAGCAAGGCATATATACACCTACAAATATTTACTCTGATTTCACAGTTTTTACAAAAACCAGGTTTGAAAATGAGGCAGAATGCCCAGAAAAATACACTTTGAGCGAGATCTACCCAATAGACATGTACGGTACACTTTCACTCACCGTGACATTCCATGTTCTGAACACGCTACATGCTATACGGGTTCGACAAACATTAATTACACAGTTGTGATCATGTGGATTACAGAAGTTTCATCCACCAAACTAGGTATATTTACACCTAGAAAATTTTTACTCTGATTTCACAGGTTTTTCCTAAGGCCAGGTATGAAAATGATGCAGAACGCACAGAAAAATCCTCTTTGAGCGAGTTCTACCAAATAGACATGTAATTTACATAGATTCTCTCACCGTAACATTCCCTGTTCTGAACACACTACATGCATCTTGGAGTAGAACAATATTCATTACAGAGTTATGATCTTGCGGGTTACAGAACTCTCATCCACCAAACAAGGCATATTTAAACCTAGAAACATTCATGGTGATTTCGCAGGTTTTCTTTAAGCCAGTTTAGAAAATGGGGAAGAATGTGCAGATAAATACTCTTGGAGCGAGTTCTACCCAAGAAATTTGTAATTTACATAGTTTCACACATTGTGATGTTCCGTGTTTCAAATACGCTACATGCATCTCGGATTCGAAAATCATTCATTACTGAGTTGTAGCATGTGGTTTACAGAACTTTCATCCACCATACAAGCCATATGGTCATCAAGAAACATTTACTCTGATTTCAAAACTCTTACCTAAGTTTAGATTCGAAAAAGAGGCAGAATGCTCAGAAAAATCCTCTTAGAGCATGTTCTAAACAATAGACATTTAATTTACGAAGTTTCACTCGCCGTGACATTCCATGTTCTGAACACGCTACATGCATCATGGAGTAGACCAACATTTATTACAGAGTTGTGATCATGTGGATTACAGAACTTTCATCAACCAAACAAGGCATATTTACACCTAGAGACATTTACGGTGATTTCGCAGGTTTTCCTGTAGCCAGTTTCGGAATCGTGGCAGAATGCACAGAAAAATAGTCTTGGAGCGAGTTCTACAAAATAGACATGTAATTTAATTAGATTTCCTCACCGTGACATTCCGTGTTCCGAACCCGCTACATTCATCATGGATTCGACAAATACTCATTACTGAGTTATTAGCATGTGGACAAACGATCTTTCATCCACCATACAAGGCATATAAACACCTAGAAGCATTTACTCTGATTTCTCATCTTTTTCCTAAGGCCAGTTACCAAAATGAGGTTGAATGCACAGAGAAATTCTCTTGGTGTGAGTTCTACCAAAAAGATATATAAAGTATATAGTTTCCCTCATCATGAATATCCATGGTCTAAGCACACTACATGCATTTCGATTTAGACAAATATTCCTTTCTGAGTTGTGAGCATTTGGATTAACGATCTTTCTATCTCCATACAAGGCATATTTACACCTAGAAGTATGTACTCTGATTTCACAGCTTTTTCCAATTGCCAGTTTGAAAATGAGGCAGAATGCGCAGAAAAATTCTGTCGGAGCGTGTTTTACCCAATAGACATGTACGGTACACTTTCAATCACCGTGACATTCCATGTTCCGAACACGATACATACATCACCGATTCGACAAACATTCATTACTGACTTGTAGCATGTGGATTACCGAACTTTCATCCACCATCCATGCATATTTACACCTAGAAACAATTGCATTGATTTCACAGGTTTTACCTATTCCAGTTTTGAAAATGAGGCAGAATGCGCAGAATAATCCTCTAGGGCCAGTTATTGAAAGTACACATGTAATTTACATAGATTCGTTCACCGTAACTTTCCCTATTCTGAACACGCTACATGCACCACAGATTCGACAATCATTATTTACTGGGTTATCAGCATGTGGATTAACGATCTTTCATCCACTAAAAAAGGAATATTTACACCTTGAAATATTTACTCTGATTTCTCTAATTTTTCCTAAGGCCAGTTTCGTAAATGAGGCAGAATGCACAGAAATATTCTCTTGTAGCAAGTTTTATCTAAAAGATATATAATTTACTTTGTTTCCCTCACCGAGACATTATGTGTTCCAAACACTCTACATGCATTATGAATTTGACAAACATTCATTACGGAGATGTGAGCATGTGGATTAACGATCTTTCAATCACCATACAAGGCATATTTACACCTAGAAATATTTACTCTGATTTCAAAGATTTTTCCCATGGACAGTTTTGAAAATGAGGCAGAATGCGCAGAAAAATACCCTTGGAGTGATTTCTACACAATAGACATATTTGGTACACTTTCACTCACTGTAACAATCCATGTTCCGAACACGCTACATACATCACGGATTCGACAAACCTTAATTGCTGAGTTGTGAGCTTGTGTATTACCGAACTTTAATAAACCATACAGGACATATTGACACCTAAAATCATTTACTCAGGTTTCAAAGCAGTTTCATAACACCAGTTTCAAAAATGAAGCTGATTTTGCAGGAAAATTCTCCTGCAGCGTGTTCTAACCTATAGACATGTAATTTACATAGACTAGATCACCGTGAATTTCCGTGTTTCAAATAAGCTACATGCATCACAGATTCGTCTAATATTCACAACAGAGTTGTTAGCATGTTTTTTACCGAAATTTCATCCACCTTAAAACGCATATTGACACTTAGAATCATTTTCTCATATTTCGAGTTTTTTTCCTAATGCCAGTTTAGAAAATGAAGCAGATTTCAAAGAAAAATGCTTTTGGAGCGAGTTCTACCCAATAGAAATGTAATTTACAT
This sequence comes from Camelus ferus, assembly GCF_009834535.1. Lineage (NCBI taxonomy): Eukaryota > Metazoa > Chordata > Mammalia > Artiodactyla > Camelidae > Camelus > Camelus ferus. The sequence goes on from NC_045699.1 coordinate 930,529, forward strand.
TGTTTTCCTCACCGTGATATTCCGTGTTACAAAATCGCTACATGCATCACGGATTCGACAAACATTTTTAATGAGATGTGAACATGTGTATTACCGAACTTTCATCCACCATACAAGGCATATTTACACCTCGAAATATTTATTCTGATTTAGTAGATTTCTCATAATGTCAGCCTCTAAAATCATGCAGTTTTCACAGAAAACTCCTCTTGGAGCGAGGTCTACCCAATAGACATGTAATTTAAACTGTTTCCCACACTATAACATTCCATGTTCTGAACACGCTACATGCATTCATGTTTTGACAAATATTATTTAAGGAGTTGTGAGCATGAGGATTACCAAACTTTCAATCACCATACAAAGCATATTTACACCTATAAAAATTTACTTTCTGTTCAAAGGATTTTCCTAACTGCAGTTTCGAAAATGAGGCAGTTTTCACAGAAAAATTCCCTTGGAGCAACTTCTACACAAAAGACATGTAATTTACATAGATTCACTCAACGTGAAATTCAGTGTTCCTAGAAAGCTGCATACATCATGGATTCAACAAAAATTCACTACAGATTTGTTAGCATGTGGATTACTGAACTTTCACTCACCATACAAGTCATATTGACACGTAGAAGCATTTTTCCCAAATTTCGTAGTGTTTTCCTAATGCCAGTTTTGAAAATGAGTCAGATTTCGAAGAAAAATGCTTTTGGAGCGAGTTCTACCCAATACACATGTAACTTACAAAGTTTCTATCAACGTGATATTCTGTGATCCGAACACTCTACATGGATCACGGATTCGACAAACATTCTTTAATGAGTTGTGAACATGTGGATTAAAGATCTTTCATCCACAATACGAGGCATATATACACCTAGAATCATTTAGTCTGATTTCTCATATTTTTCGTAAGGCCAGTTTCCAAAATGAGGCAGAATGCACAGAAAAACCTCTTGGTGCGAGTTCTACCAAAAAGGTACATAATTTACATAGTTCCACTCACCGTAACATTCTGTGTTCCGAACACACTACATGCATTACGAACTCAACAAACATTCATTAAGGAGTTCTGAGCATGTGGATTAATGATCTTTCAATCACCAAACAAGGCATATATACACCTACAAATATTTACTCTGACTTCACAGTTTTTACAAAGACCAGGATTGAAAATGAGGCAGAATGCCCAGAAAAATACACTTTGAGCGAGATCTACCCAATAGACATGTACGGTACACTTTCACTCACCGTGACATTCCATGTTCTGAACACGCTACATGCTATACGGGTTCGACAAACATTAATTACACAGTTGTGATCATGTGGATTACAGAAGTTTCATCCACCAAACTAGGTATATTTACACCTAGAAAATTTTACTCTGATTTCACAGGTTTTTCCTAAGGCCAGGTATGAAAATGATGCAGAACGCACAGAAAAATCCTCTTTGAGCGAGTTCTACCAAATAGACATGTAATTTACATAGATTCCCTCACCGTAACATTCCCTGTTCTGAACACACTACATGCATCTTGGAGTAGAACAATATTCATTACAGAGTTATGATCTTGCGGGTTACAGAACTCTCATCCACCAAACAAGGCATATTTAAACCTAGAAACATTTATGGTGATTTCACAGGTTTTCTTGTAGCCAGTTTAGAAAATGGGGAAGAATGCGCAGAAAAATACACTTGGAGCGAGTTCTACCCAAGAAATTTGTAATTTATATAGTTTCACACATTGTGATGTTCCGTGTTTCAAATACGTTACATGCATCTCGGATTCGAAAATCATTCATTACTGAGTTGTAGCATGTGGTTTACAGAACTTTCATCCACCATACAAGCCATATGGTCATCAAGAAATATTTACCCTGATTTCAAAACTCTAACCTAAGTTTAGATTCGAAAATGAGGCAGAATGCTCTGAAAAATCCTCTTAGAGCATGTTCTAAACAATAGACATTTAATTTAGGAAGTTTCACTCGCCGTGACATTCCATGTTCTGAACACGCTACATGCATCATGGAGTAGACCAACATTTATTACAGAGTTGTGATCATGTGGATTACAGAACTTTCATCAACCAAACAAGGCATATTTACTCCTAGAGACATTTACGGTGATTTTGCAGGTTTTCCTGTAGCCAGTTTCGGAATCGTGGCAGAATGCACAGAAAAATAGTCTTGGAGCGAGTTCTACAAAATAGACATGTAATTTAATTAGATTTCCTCACCGTGACATTCCGTGTTCCGAACCCGCTACATTCATCATGGATTCGACAAATACTCATTACTGAGTTATTAGCATGTGGACAAACGATCTTTCATCCACCATACAAGGCATATAAACACCTAGAAGCATTTACTCTGATTTCTCATCTTTTTCCTAAGGCCAGTTACCAAAATGAGGTTGAATGCACAGAGAAATTCTCTTGGTGTGAGTTCTACCAAAAAGATATATAAAGTATATAGTTTCCCTCATCATGAATATCCATGGTCTAAGCACACTACATGCATTTCGATTTAGACAAATATTCCTTTCTGAGTTGTGAGCATTTGGATTAATGATCTTTCTATCTCCATACAAGGCATATTTACACCTAGAAGTATTTACTCTGATTTCACAGCTTTTTCCAATTGCCAGTTTGAAAATGAGGCAGAATGCGCAGAAAAATTCTGTCGGAGCGTGTTTTACCCAATAGACATGTACGGTACACTTTCAATCACCATGACATTCCATGTTCCGAACACGATACATACATCACCGATTCGACAAACATTCATTACTGACCTGTAGCATGTGGATTACCGAACTTTCATCCACCACCCATGCATATTTACACCTAGAAACAATTGCATTGATTTCACAGGTTTTACCTATTCCAGTTTTGAAAATGAGGCAGAATGCGCAGAATAATCCTCTAGGGCCAGTTATTGAAAGTACACATGTAATTTACTTAGATTGTTCACCGTAACTTTCCCTATTCTGAACACAGCTACATGCACCATAGATTCGACAATCATTATTTACTGGGTTATCAGCATTTGGATTAACGATCTTTCATCCACTAAAAAAGGAATATTTACACCTTGAAATATTTACTCTGATTTCTCTAATTTTTCCTAAGGCCAGTTTCGTAAATGAGGCAGAATGCACAGAAATATTCTCTTGTAGCAAGTTTTATCTAAAAGATATATAATTTACTTTGTTTCCCTCACCGTGACATTATGTGTTCCAAACACTCTACATGCATTATGAATTCGACAAACATTCATTACGGAGATGTGAGCATGTGGATTAACGATCTTTCAATCACCATACAAGGCATATTTACACCTAGAAATATTTACTCTGATTTCAAAGATTTTTCCCATGGACAGTTTTGAAAATGAGGCAGAATGCGCAGAAAAATACCCTTGGAGTGATTTCTACACAATAGACATATTTGGTACACTTTCACTCACTGTAACAATCCATGTTCCGAACACGCTACATACATCACGGATTCGACAAACCTTAATTGCTGAGTTGTGAGCTTGTGTATTACCGAACTTTAATAAACCATACAGGACATATTGACACCTAAAATCATTTACTCAGGTTTCAAAGCAGTTTCATAACACCAGTTTCAAAAATGAAGCTGATTTTGCAGGAAAATTCTCCTGCAGCGTGTTCTAACCTATAGACATGTAATTTACATAGACTAGATCACCGTGAATTTCCGTGTTTCAAATAAGCTACATGCATCACAGATTCGTCTAATATTCACAACAGAGTCGTTAGCATGTTTTTTACCGAAATTTCATCCACCTTAAAACGCATATTGACACTTAGAATCATTTTCTCATATTTCGAGTTTTTTTCCTAATGCCAGTTTAGAAAATGAAGCAGATTTCACAGAAAAATGCTTTTGGAGCGAGTTCTACCCAATAGAAATGTAATTTACATTGTTTTCCTCACCGTGATATTCCGTGTTACAAAATCGCTACATGCATCACGGATACGACAAACATTTTTAATGAGATGTGAACATGTGTATTACCGAACTTTCATCCACCATACAAGGCATATTTACACCTCGAAATATTTATTCTGATTTAGTAGATTTCTCATAATGTCAGCCTCTAAAATCATGCAGTTTTCACAGAAAACTCCTCTTGGAGCGAGGTCTACCCAATAGACATGTAATTTAAACTGTTTCCCACACTATAACATTCCATGTTCTGAACATGCTACATGCATTCATGTTTTGACAAATATTATTTAAGGAGTTGTGAGCATGAGGATTACCAAACTTTCAATCACCATACAAGGCATATTTACACCTATAAAAATTTACTTTCTGTTCAAAGGATTTTCCTAAATGCAGTTTCGAAAATGAGGCAGTTTTCACAGAAAAATTCCCTTGGAGCAACTTCTACACAAAAGACATGTAATTTACATAGATTCACTCAACGTGAAATTCAGTGTTCCTAGAAAGCTGCATACATCATGGATTCAACAAAAATTCACTACAGATTTGTTAGCATGTGGATTACTGAACTTTCACTCACCATACAAGTCATATTGACACGTAGAAGCATTTTTCCCAAATTTCGTAGAGTTTTCCTAATGCCAGTTTTGAAAATGAGTCAGATTTCGAAGAAAAATGCTTTTGGAGCGAGTTCTACCCAATACACATGTAATTTACAAAGTTTCTATCACCGTGATATTCTGTGATCCGAACACTCTACATGGATCACGGATTCGACAAACATTCTTTAATGAGTTGTGAACATGTGGATTAAAGATCTTTCATCCACAATACGAGGCATATATACACCTAGAATCATTTAGTCTGATTTCTCATACTTTTCGTAAGGCCAGTATCCAAAATGAGGCAGAATGCACAGAAAAACCTCTTGGTGCGAGTTCTACCAAAAAGGTACATAATTTACATAGTTCCACTCACCGTAACATTCTGTGTTCCGAACACACTACATGCATTATGAACTCGACAAACATTCATTAAGGAGTTCTGAGCATGTGGATTAATGATCTTTCAATCACCAAACAAGGCATATTTACACCTACAAATATTTACTCTGATTTCACAGTTTTTACAAAGACCAGGATCAAAAATGAGGCAGTATGCCCAGAAAAATACACTTTGAGCGATATCTACCCAATAGACATGTACGGTACACTTTCAATCACCGTGACATTCCATGTTCCGAACACGATACATACATCACCGATTCGACAAACATTCATTACTGACTTGTAGCATGTGGATTACCGAACTTTCATCCACCATCCATGCATATTTACACCTAGAAACAATTGCATTGATTTCACAGGTTTTACCTATTCCTAGTTTTGAAAATGAGGCAGAATGCGCAGAATAATACTCTAGGGCCAGTTATTGAAAGTACACATGTTATTTACATAGATTCGTTCACCATAACTTTCCCTATTCTGAACACGCTACATGCACCACAGATTCGACAATCATTATTTACTGGGTTATCAGCATTTGGATTAACGATCTTTCATCCACTAAAAAAGGAATATTTACACCTTGAAATATTTACTCTGATTTCTCTAATTTTTCCTAAGGCCAGTTTCGTAAATGAGGCAGAATGCACAGAAATATTCTCTTGTAGCAAGTTTTATCTAAAAGATATATAATTTACTTTGTTTCCCTCACCGTGACATTATGTGTTCCAAACACTCTACATGCATTATGAATTCGACAAACATTCATTACGGAGATGTGAGCATGTGGATTAACGATCTTTCAATCACCATACAAGGCATATTTACACCTAGAAATATTTACACTGATTTCAAAGATTTTTCCCATGGACAGTTTTGAAAATGAGGCAGAATGCGCAGAAAAATACCCTTGGAGTGATTTCTACACAATAGACCATATTGGTACACTTTCACTCACTGTAACAATCCATGTTCCGAACACGCTACATACATCACGGATTCGACAAACCTTAATTGCTGAGTTGTGAGCTTGTGTATTACCGAACTTTAATAAACCATACAGGACATATTGACACCTAAAATCATTTACTCAGGTTTCAAAGCAGTTTCATAACACCAGTTTCAAAAATGAAGCTGATTTTGCAGGAAAATTCTCCTGCAGCGTGTTCTAACCTATAGACATGTAATTTACATAGACTAGATCACCGTGAATTTCCGTGTTTCAAATAAGCTACATGCATCACAGATTCGTCTAATATTCACAACAGAGTCGTTAGCATGTTTTTTACCGAAATTTCATCCACCTTAAAACGCATATTGACACTTAGAATCATTTTCTCATATTTCGAGTTTTTTTCCTAATGCCAGTTTAGAAAATGAAGCAGATTTCACAGAAAAATGCTTTTGGAGCGAGTTCTACCCAATAGAAATGTAATTTACATTGTTTTCCTCACCGTGATATTCCGTGTTACAAAATCGCTACATGCATCACGGATTCGACAAACATTTTTAATGAGATGTGAACATGTGTATTACCGAACTTTCATCCACCATACAAGGCATATTTACACCTCGAAATATTTATTCTGATTTAGTAGATTTCTCATAATGTCAGCCTCTAAAATCATGCAGTTTTCACAGAAAACTCCTCTTGGAGCGAGGTCTACCCAATAGACATGTAATTTAAACTGTTTCCCACACTATAACATTCCATGTTCTGAACATGCTACATGCATTCATGTTTTGACAAATATTATTTAAGGAGTTGTGAGCATGAGGATTACCAAACTTTCAATCACCATACAAGGCATATTTACACCCATAAAAATTTACTTTCTGTTCAAAGGATTTTCCTAAATGCAGTTTCGAAAATGAGGCAGTTTTCACAGAAAAATTCCCTTGGAGCAACTTCTACACAAAAGACATGTAATTTACATAGATTCTCTCAACGTGAAATTCAGTGTTCCTAGAAAGCTGCATACATCATGGATTCAACAAAAATTCACTACAGATTTGTTAGCATGTGGATTACTGAACTTTCACTCACCATACAAGTCATATTGACACGTAGAAGCATTTTTCCCAAATTTCGTAGAGTTTTCCTAATGCCAGTTTTGAAAATGAGTCAGATTTCGAAGAAAAATGCTTTTGGAGCGAGTTCTACCCAATACACATGTAATTTACAAAGTTTCTATCACCGTGATATTCTGTGATCCGAACAATCTACATGGATCACGGATTCGACAAACATTCTTTAATGAGTTTTGAACATGTGGATTAAAGATCTTTCATCCACAATAAGAGGCATATATACACCTAGAATCATTTAGTCTGATTTCTCATACTTTTCGTAAGGCCAGTATCCAAAATGAGGCAGAATGCACAGAAAAACCTCTTGGTGCGAGTTCTACCAAAAAGGTACATAATTTACATAGTTCCACTCACCGTAACATTTCTGTGTTCCGAACACACTACATGCATTATGAACTCGACAAACATTCATTAAGGAGTTCTGAGCATGTGGATTAATGATCTTTCAATCACCAAACAAGGCATATTTACACCTACAAATATTTACTCTGATTTCACAGTTTTTACAAAGACCAGGATCAAAAATGAGGCAGTATGCCCAGAAAAATACACTTTGAGCGATATCTACCCAATAGACATGTACGGTACACTTTCAATCACCGTGACATTCCATGTTCCGAACACGATACATACATCACCGATTCGACAAACATTCATTACTGACTTGTAGCATGTGGATTACCGAACTTTCATCCACCATCCATGCATATTTACACCTAGAAACAATTGCATTGATTTCACAGGTTTTACCTATTCCAGTTTTGAAAATGAGGCAGAATGCGCAGAATAATCCTCTAGGGCCAGTTATTGAAAGTACACATGTAATTTACATAGATTCGTTCACCGTAACTTTCCCTATTCTGAACACGCTACATGCACCACAGATTCGACAATCATTATTTACTGGGTTATCAGCATTTGGATTAAAGATCTTTCATCCACTAAAAAAGGAATATTTACACCTTGAAATATTTACTCTGATTTCTCTAATTTTTCCTAAGGCCAGTTTCGTAAATGAGGCAGAATGCACAGAAATATTCTCTTGTAGCAAGTTTTATCTAAAAGATATATAATTTACTTTGTTTCCCTCACCGTGACATTATGTGTTCCAAACACTCTACATGCATTATGAATTCGACAAACATTCATTACGGAGATGTGAGCATGTGGATTAACGATCTTTCAATCACCATACAAGGCATATTTACACCTAGAAATATTTACATCTGATTTCAAAGATTTTCCCATGGACAGTTTTGAAAATGAGGCAGAATGCGCAGAAAAATACCCTTGGAGTGATTTCTACACAATAGACATATTTGGTACACTTTCACTCACTGTAACAATCCATGTTCCGAACACGCTACATACATCACGGATTCGACAAACCTTAATTGCTGAGTTGTGAGCTTGTGTATTACCGAACTTTAATAAACCATACAGGACATATTGACACCTAAAATCATTTACTCAGGTTTCAAAGCAGTTTCATAACACCAGTTTCAAAAATGAAGCTGATTTTGCAGGAAAATTCTCCTGCAGCGTGTTCTAACCTATAGACATGTAATTTACATAGACTAGATCACCGTGAATTTCCGTGTTTCAAATAAGCTACATGCATCACAGATTCGTCTAATATTCACAACAGAGTCGTTAGCATGTTTTTTACCGAAATTTCATCCACCTAAAACGCATATTGACACTTAGAATCATTTTCTCATATTTCGAGTTTTTTTCCTAATGCCAGTTTAGAAAATGAAGCAGATTTCACAGAAAAATGCTTTTGGAGCGAGTTCTACCCAATAGAAATGTAATTTACATTGTTTTCCTCACCGTGATATTCCGTGTTACAAAATCGCTGCATGCATCACGGATTCGACAAACATTTTTAATGAGATGTGAACATGTGTATTACCGAACTTTCATCCACCATACAAGGCATATTTACACCTCGAAATATTTATTCTGATTTAGTAGATTTCTCATAATGTCAGCCTCTAAAATCATGCAGTTTTCACAGAAAACTCCTCTTGGAGCGAGGTCTACCCAATAGACATGTAATTTAAACTGTTTCCCACACTATAACATTCCATGTTCTGAACACGCTACATGCATTCATGTTTTGACAAATATTATTTAAGGAGTTGTGAGCATGAGGATTACCAAACTTTCAATCACCATACAAGGCATATTTACACCTATAAAAATTTACTTTCTGTTCAAAGGATTTTCCTAACTGCAGTTTCGAAAATGAGGCAGTTTTCACAGAAAAATTCCCTTGGAGCAACTTCTACACAAAAGACATGTAATTTACATAGATTCTCTCAACGTGAAATTCAGTGTTCCTAGAAAGCTGCATACATCATGGATTCAACAAAAATTCACTACAGATTGTTAGCATGTGGATTACTGAACTTTCACTCACCATACAAGTCATATTGACACGTAGAAGCATTTTCCCAAATTTCGTAGTGTTTTCCTAATGCCAGTTTTGAAAATGAGTCAGATTTCGAAGAAAAATGCTTTTGGAGCGAGTTCTACCCAATACACATGTAATTTACAAAGTTTCTATCACCGTGATATTCTGTGATCCGAACACTCTACATGGATCACGGATTCGACAAACATTCTTTAATGAGTTGTGAACATGTGGATTAAAGATCTTTCATCCACAATACGAGGCATATATACACCTAGAATCATTTAGTCTGATTTCTCATATTTTTCGTAAGGCCAGTATCCAAAATGAGGCAGAATGCACAGAAAAACCTCTTGGTGCGAGTTTCTACCAAAAAGGTACATAATTTACATAGTTCCACTCACCGTAACATTCTGTGTTCCGAACACACTACATGCATTATGAACTCGACAAACATTCATTAAGGAGTTCTGAGCATGTGGATTAATGATCTTTCAATCACCAAACAAGGCATATTTACACCTACAAATATTTACTCTGATTTCACAGTTTTTACAAAGACCAGGATCGAAAATGAGGCATTATGCCCAGAAAAATACACTTTGAGCTGTATCTACCCAATAGACATGTACGGTACACTTTCAATCACCGTGACATGCCATGTTCCGAACACGATACATACATCACCGATTCGACAAACATTCATTACTGACTTGTAGCATGTGGATTACCGAACTTTCATCCACCATCCATGCATATTTACACTAGAAACAATTGCATTGATTTCACAGGTTTTACCTATTCCAGTTTTGAAAATGAGGCAGAATGCGCAGAATAATCCTCTAGGGCCAGTTATTGAAAGTACACATGTAACTTTACATAGATTCGTTCACCGTAACTTTCCCTATTCTGAACACGCTACATGCACCACAGATTCGACAATCATTATTTACTGGGTTATCAGCATGTGGATTAACGATTCTTTCATCCACTATAAAAGGAATATTTACACCTTGAAATATTTACTCTGATTTCTCTAATTTTTCCTAAGGCCAGTTTCGTAAATGAGGCAGAATGCACAGAAACTATCCTCTTGTAGCATGTTTCTATCTAAAAGATATATAATTTACTTAGTTTCCCTCACCGTGACATTATGTGTTCCAAACACTCTTACATGCATTACGAATTCGACAAACATTCATTACGGAGATGTGAGCATGTGGATTAACGATCTTTCAATCACCATACAAGGCATATTTACACCTAGAAATATTTACTCTGATTTCAAAGATTTTCCCATGGACAGTTTTGAAAATGAGGCAGAATGCAGCAGAAAAATACCCTTGGAGTGATTTCTACACAATAGACATATATGGTACACTTTCACTCACTGTAACATTCCATGTTCCGAACACGCTACATACATCACGGATTCGACAAACATTAATTGCTGAGTTGTGAGCTTGTGTATTACCGAACTTTAATAAACCATACAGGACATATTGACACCTAAAATCATTTACTCAGGTTTCACAGCAGTTTCATAACACCAGTTTCGAAAATGAATGCTGATTTTGCAGGAAAATTCTCCTGCAGCGTGTTCTAACCTATAGACATGTAATTTACATAGACTAGATCACCGTGAATTCCGTGTTTCAAATAAGCTACATGCATCACAGATTCGTCTAATATTCACAACAGAGTTGTTGGCATGTTTTTTACCGAAATTTCATCCACCATTAAAACGCATATTGACACTTAGAATCATTTTCTCATATTTCGAGTTTTTTTCCTAATGCCAGTTTAGAAAATGAAGGCAGATTTCACAGACAAATGCTCTTGGAGCGAGTTCTACCCAATAGAAATGTAATTTACATTGTTTTCCTCACCGTGATATTCCGTGTTCGAAAAACGCTACATGCATCACGGATTCGACAAACATTTTTAATGAGATGTGAACATGTGTATTACCGAACTTTCATCCACCATACAAGGCATATTTACACCTCGAAATATTTATTCTGATTTAGTAGATTTCTCATAATGTCAGCCTCTAAAATCATGCAGTTTTCACAGAAAACTCCTCTTGGAGCGAGGTCTACCCAATAGATATGTAATTTAAACTGTTTCCCACACTATAACATTCCATGTTCTGAACACGCTACATGCATTCATGTTTTGACAAATATTCTTTAAGGAGTTGTGAGCATGAGGATTACCAAACTTTCAATCACCATACAAGGCATATTTACACCTATAAAAATTTACTTTCTGTTCAAAGGTTTTTCCTAACTGCAGTTTCGAAAATGAGGCAGTTTTCACAGAAAAATTCCCTTGGAGCAACTTCTACACAAAAGACATGTAATTTACATAGGATTCTCTCAACGTGAAATTCAGTGTTCCTAGAAAGCTGCATACATCATGGATTCAACAAAAATTCACTACAGATATGTTAGCATGTGGATTACTGAACTTTCACTCACCATACAAGTCATATTGACACGTAGAAGCATTTTCCCAAATTTCAGTAGTGTTTTCCTAATGCCAGTTTTGAAAATGAGTCAGATTTCGAAGAAAAATGCTTTTGGAGCGAGTTCTACCCAATACACATGTAATTTACAAAGTTTCTATCACCGTGATATTCTGTGATCCGAACACTCTACATGGATCACGGATTCGACAAACATTCTTTAATGAGTTGTGAACATGTGGATTAAAGATCTTTCATCCACAATACGAGGCATATATACACCTAGAATCATTTAGTCTGATTTCTCATATTTTTCGTAAGGCCAGTTTCCAAAATGAGGCAGAATGCACAGAAAAACGTCTTGGTGCGAGTTCTACCAAAAAGGTACATAATTTACATAGTTCCACTCACCGTAACATTCCATGTTCAGAAGACACTACATGCATTACGAACTCGACAAACATTCATTAAGGATTTCTGAGCATGTGGATTAATGATCTTTCAATCACCAAACAAGGCATATTTACACCTACAAATATTTACTCTGATTTCACAGTTTTTCCAAAGACCAGGATCAAAATGAGGCAGAATGCCCAGAAAAATTCTCTTTGAGCGAGATCTACCCAATAGACATGTATGGTACACTTTCAATCACCGTGACATTCCATGTTCCGAACACGATACATACATCACCGATTCGACAAATATTCATTACTGAGTTGTAGCATGTGGATTACCGAACTTTCATCCACCACCATGCATATTTACACGTAGAAAAAATCACATTGATTTCACAGATTTACTTAATCCAGTTTTGAAAATGAGACAGAATGCGCAGAATAATCCTCTAGGGCCAGTTATTGAAGTACACATGTAACTTACATAGATTCGTTCACCGTAACTTTCCCTATTCTGAACACGCTACATGCACCACAGATTCGACAATCATTATTTACTGGGTTATCAGCATGTGGATTAACGTTCTTTCAATCCACTATAAAAGGAATATTTACACCTTGAAACATTTACTCTGATTTCTCTAATTTTTCCGAAGGCCAGTTTCGTAAATGAGGCAGAATGCACAGAAACATCCTCTTGTAGCATGTTCTATCTAAAAGATATATAATTTACTTAGTTTCCCTCACCGTGACATTATGTGTTCCGAACACTCTTCATGCATTACGAGTTCGACAAACATTCATTACGGAGATGTGAGCATGTGGATTAACGATCTTTCAATCACCATACAAGGCATATTTACACCTAGAAATATTTACTCTGATTTCAAAGATTTTCCCATGGACAGTTTTTGAAAATGAGGCAGAATGCACAGAAAAATACACTTGGAGTGAGTTCTACACAATAGACCTATATGGTACACTTTCACTCACTGTAACATTCCATGTTCCGAACACGCTACATACATCACGGATTCGACAAACATTAATTGCTGAGTTGTGAGCTTGTGTATTACCGAACTTTAATAAACCATACAGGACATATTGACACTCTAAATCATTTACTCAGGTTTCACAGCAGTTTCCTAACACCAGTTTCGAAAATGAAGCTGATTTTGCAGGAAAATTCTCCTGTAGCGTGTTCTAACCTATAGACATGTAATTTACATAGGACTAGATCACCGTGAAATTCCGTGTTTCAAATAAGCTACATGCATCACAGATTCGTCTAATATTCACAACAGAGTTTTGGCATGTTTTTTACCGAAATTTCATCCACCATAAAACGCATATTGACACTTAGAATCATTTTCTCATATTTTGATTTTTTTTCCTAATGCCAGTTAGAAAATGAGGCAGATTTCACAGACAAATGCTCTTGGAGCGAGTTCTACCCAATAGAAATGTAATTACATTGTTTTCCTCACCGTGAAATTCCGTGTTCGAAAAACGCTACATGCATCACGGATTCGACAAACATTTTTAATGAGATGTGAACATGTGTATTACCGAACTTTCATCCACCATACAAGGCATATTTACACCTCGAAATATTTATTCTGATTTAGTAGATTTCTCATAATGTCAGCCTCTAAAATCATGCAGTTTTCACAGAAAACTCCTCTTGGAGCGAGGTCTACCCAATAGACATGTAATTTAAACTGTTTCCCACACTATAACATTCCATGTTCTGAACACGCTACATGCATTCATGTTTTGACAAATATTCTTTAAGGAGTTGTGAGCATGAGGATTACCAAACTTTCAATCACCATACAAGGCATATTTACACCTATAAAAATTTACTTTCTGTTCAAAGGTTTTTCCTAACTGCAGTTTCGAAAATGAGGCAGTTTTCACAGAAAAATTCCCTTGGAGCAACTTCTACACAAAAGACATGTAATTTACATGGATTCTCTCAACGTGAAATTCAGTGTTCCTAGAAAGCTGCATACATCATGGATTCAACAAAAATTCACTACAGATATGTTAGCATGTGGATTACTGAACTTTCAGTCACCATACAAGTCATATTGACACGTAGAAGCATTTTCCCCAAATTTCATAGTGTTTTCCTAATGCCAGTTTTGAAAATGAGTCAGATTTTGAAGAAAAATGCTTTTGGAGCGAGTTCTACCCAATACACATGTAATTTACAAAGTTTCTATCACCGTGATATTCTGTGATCCGAACACTCTACATGGATCACGGATTCGACAAACATTCTTTAATGAGTTGTGAACATGTGGATTAAAGATCTTTCATCCACAATACGAGGCATATATACACCTAGAATCATTTAGTCTGATTTCTCATATTTTTCGTAAGGCCAGTTTCCAAAATGAGGCAGAATGCACAGAAAAACGTCTTGGTGCGAGTTCTACCAAAAAGGTACATAATTTACATAGTTCCACTCACCGTAACATTCCATGTTCAGAAGACACTACATGCATTACGAACTCGACAAACATTCATTAAGGATTTCTGAGCATGTGGATTAATGATCTTTCAATCACCAAACAAGGCATATTTACACCTACAAATATTTACTGTGATTTCACAGTTTTTCCAAAGACCAGGATCAAAAATGAGGCAGAATGCCCAGAAAAATTCTCTTTGAGCGAGATCTACCCAATAGACATGTATGGTACACTTTCAATCACCGTGACATTCCATGTTCCGAACACGATACATACATCACCGATTCGACAAATATTCATTACTGAGTTGTAGCATGTGGATTACCGAACTTTCATCCACCACCCATGCATATGTACACGTAGAAAAAATCACATTGATTTCACAGGTTTTACTTAATCCCGTTTTGAAAATGAGACAGAATGCGCAGAATAATCCTCTAGGGCCAGTTATTGAAAGTACACATGTAACTTACATAGATTCGTTCACCGTAACTTTGCCCTATTCTGAACACGCTACATGCACCACAGATTCGACAATCATTATTTACTGGGTTATCAGCATGTGGATTAACGTTCTTTCATCCACTATAAAAGGAATATTTACACCTTGAAACATTTACTCTGATTTCTCTAATTTTTCCGAAGGCCAGTTTCGTAAATGAGGCAGAATGCACAGAAACATCCTCTTGTAGCATGTTCTATCTAAAAGATATATAATTTACTTAGTTTCCCTCACCGTGACATTATGTGTTCCGAACACTCTTCATGCATTACGAATTCGACAAACATTCATTACGGAGATGTGAGCATGTGGATTAACGATCTTTCAATCACCATACAAGGCATATTTACACCTAGAAATATTTACTCTGATTTCAAAGATTTTCCCATGGACAGTTTTGAAAATGAGGCAGAATGCACAGAAAAATACACTTGGACTGAGTTCTACACAATAGACCTATATGGTACACTTTCACTCACTGTAACATTCCATGTTCCGAACACGCTACATACATCACGGATTCGACAAACATTAATTGCTGAGTTGTGAGCTTGTGTATTACCGAACTTTAATAAACCATACAGGACATATTGACACCTAAAATCATTTACTCAGGTTTCACAGCAGTTTCCTAACACCAGTTTCGAAAATGAAGCTGATTTTGCAGGAAAATTCTCCTGTAGCGTGTTCTAACCTATAGACATGTAATTTACATAGACTAGATCACCGTGAAATTCCGTGTTTCAAATAAGCTACATGCATCACAGATTCGTCTAATATTCACAACAGAGTTTTTGGCATGTTTTTTACCGAAATTTCATCCACCATAAAACGCATATTGACACTTAGAATCATTTTCTCATATTTTGATTTTTTTTCCTAATGCCAGTTTAGAAAATGAGGCAGATTTCACAGACAAATGCTCTTGGAGCGAGTTCTACCCAATAGAAATGTAATTTACATTGTTTTCCTCACCGTGAAATTCCGTGTTTGAAAAACGCTACATGCATCACGGATTCGACAAACATTTTTAATGAGATGTGAACATGTGTATTACCGAACTTTCATCCACCATACAAGGCATATTTACACCTCGAAATATTTATTCTGATTTAGTAGATTTCTCATAATGTCAGCCTCTAAAATCATGCAGTTTTCACAGAAAACTCCTCTTGGAGCGAGGTCTACCCAATAGACATGTAATTTAAACTGTTTCCCACACTATAACATTCCATGTTCTGAACACGCTACATGCATCATGTTTTGACAAATATTCTTTAAGGAGTTGTGAGCATGAGGATTACCAAACTTTCAATCACCATACAAGGCATATTTACACCTATAAAAATTTACTTTCTGTTCAAAGGTTTTTCCTAACTGCAGTTTCGAAAATGAGGCCGTTTTCACAGAAAAATTCCCTTGGAGCAACTTCTACACAAAAGACATGTAATTTACATGGATTCTCTCAACGTGAAATTCAGTGTTCCTAGAAAGCTGCATACATCATGGATTCAACAAAAATTCACTACAGATATTGTTAGCATGTGGATTACTGAACTTTCAGTCACCATAGAAGTCATATTGACACGTAGAAGCATTTTCCCAAATTTCGTAGTGTTTTCCTAATGCCAGTTTTGAAAATGAGTCAGATTTTGAAGAAAAATGCTTTTGGAGCGAGTTCTACCCAATACACATGTAATTTACAAAGTTTCTATCACCGTGATATTCTGTGATCCGAACACTCTACATGGATCACGGATTCGACAAACATTCTTTAATGAGTTGTGAACATGTGGATTAAAGATCTTTCATCCACAATACGAGGCATATATACACCTAGAATCATTTAGTCTGATTTCTCATATTTATTGTAAGGCCAGTTTCCAAAATGAGGCAGAATGCACAGAAAAAATCTTGGTGCGAGTTCTACTAAAAAGGTACATAATTTACATATTTCCACTCACCAGTAACATTCCGTGTTCCGAAGACACTACATGCATTACGAACTCGACAAACATTCATTAAGGAGTTCTGAGCATGAGGATTAATGATCTTTCAATCACCAAACAAGGCATATTTACACCTACAAATATTTACTCTGATTTCACAGTTTTTCCAAAGACCAGGATCAAAAATGAGGCAGAATGCCCAGAAAAATACTCTTTGAGCGAGATCTACCCAATAGACATGTACGGTACACTTTCACTCACCATGACATTCCATGTTCTGAACACGCTACATGCTATACGGGTTTGACAAACATTAATTACACATTTGTGATCATGTGGATTACAGAACTTTCATCCACCAAACTAGGTATATTTACACCTAGAAAATTTTACTCTGATTTCACAGGTTTTTCCTAAGGCCAGGTATGAAAATGATGCAGAACGCACAGAAAAATCCTCTTTGAGCGAGTTCTACCAAATAGACATGTAATTTACATAGATTCTCTCACCGTAACATTCCCTGTTCTGAACACACTACATGCATCTTGGAGTAGACCAACATTCGTTACAGAGTTATAATCATGCGGGTTACAGAACTCTCATTCACCAAAGAAGGCATATATAAACCTAGAAACATTTATGGTGATTTCGCAGGTTTTCTTTACGCCAGTTTAGAAAATGGGGAAGAATGCGCAGAAAAATACTCTTGGAGCGAGTTCTACCCAAGAAATATGTAATTTACATAGTTTCACACATTGTGATAGTTCCGTGTTTCAAATACGCTACATGCATCTCGGATTAGACAATCATTCATTACTGAGTTGTAGCATGTGGTTTACAGAACTTTCATCCACCATACAAGCCATATGGTCATCAAGAAACATTTACTCTGATTTCAAAACTCTTACCTAAGTTTAGATTCGAAAATGAGGCAGAATGCTCTGAAAAATCCTCTTAGAGCATGTTCTACACAATAGACATTTAATTTACGAAGTTTCACTCGCCGTGACATTCCATGTTCTGAACACGCTATATGCAACCCAGATTCGAAAAACATTCATTACAGAGTTGTGATCATGTGCATTACAGAACTTTCATCCACCATACAAGGCATATTTACACCTAGAAACATTTACAGTGATTTCACAGGTTTTCCTAAAGCCAGGTTCGAAATTGAGTCAGAAGGTGCAGAAAAATTCTATTAGAATGAGTTCTACAAAATAGACATTTAATTTACATTCTTTCCCACACTGTGACATTCTGTGATTCGAATACGCTACATGCTTCATGGATTCGACAAACATTCATTAATGAGTTAAGTGCATTTGGGTTAACGATCTTTCAACCACCGTACAAGGCATATTTATAGCTAGAATCATTTACAATTTTTTCACAGCTTTTTCCTAAGGCCAGCTTCGAAAATGAGGCAGAATGCCCAGAAAAATACCCTTGGAGCGAGTTCTATCCAATAGATATTTACAGTACACTTTCACTCACCATGACATTCCATGATCTGAACACGTTACATGCATCATGGAGTAGACCAACATTCATTACAGAGTTGTGATCATGTGCATTACAGAACTTTCATCAACCAAACAAGGCATATTTACACCTAGAGACATTTACGGTGATTTCGCAGGTTTTCCTGTAGCCAGTTTCGGAATCGTGGCAGAATGCACAGAAAAATAGTCTTGGAGCGAGTTCTACAAAATAGACATGTAATTTAATTAGATTTCCTCACCGTGGCATTCCGTGTTCCGAACCCGCTACATTCATCATGGATTCGACATATACTCATTACTAATTTATTAGCATGTGGACAAACGTTCTTTCATCCACCATACAAGGCATATAAACACCTAGAAGCATTTACTCTGATTTCTCATCTTTTTCCTAAGGCCAGTTACCAAAATGAGGTTGAATGCACAGAGAAATTCTCTTGGTGTGAGTTCTACCAAAAAGATGTATAAAGTATATAATTTCTCTCATCATGACTATCCATGTTCTAAACACACTACATGCATTTCGAATTAGACAAATATTCCTTTCTGAGTTGTGATCATGTGGATTAACGATCTTTCTATCTCCATACAAGGCATATTTACACCTAGAAGTATTTACACTGATTTCACAGCATTTTCCAATTGCCAGTTTGAAAATGAGGCAGAATGCGCAGAAAAATTCTGTCGGAGCGTGTTTTACCCAATAGACATGTACGGTACACTTTCAATCACCGTGACATTCCATCTTCCGAACACGATACATACATCACCGATTCGACAAATATTCATTACTGAGTTGTAGCATGTGGATTACCGAACTTTCATCCACAACCCATGCATATTTACACCTAGAAAAAATCACATTCATTTCACAGGTTTTACTTAATCCAGTTTTGTAAATGAGACAGAAAGCGCAGAATAATCCTCTAGGGCCAGTTATTGAAAGTACACATGTAATATACATAGATTCGTTCACCGTAAATTTCCCTATTCTGAACACGCTACATGCACCACAGATTCGACAATCATTATTTACTGGGTTATCAGCATGGGGATTAACGTTCTTTCATCCACTAAAAAAGGAAAATTTACACCTTGAAACATTTACTCTGATTTCTCTAATTTTTCCGAAGGCCAGTTTCGTAAATGAGGCAGAATGCACAGAAAAATCCTCTTGTAGCATGTTCTATCTAAAAGATATATAATTTACTTAGTTTCCATCACCGTGACATTATGTGTTCCGAACACTCTTCATGCATTACGAATTCGACAAACATTCATTACGGAGATGTGAGCATGTGGATTAACGATCTTTCAATCACCATACAAGGCATATTTACACCTAGAAATATTTACTCTGATTTCAAAGATTTTCCCATGGACAGTTTTGAAAATGAGGCAGAATGCACAGAAAAATACCCTTGGAGTGATTTCTACACAATAGACATATATGGTACACTTTCACTCACTGTAACATTCCATGTTCCGAACACGCTACATACATCACGGATTCGACAAACATTAATGACTGAGATGTGAGCTTGTGTATTACCGAACTTTAATAAACCATACAGGACATATTGACACCTAAAATCATTTACTCAGGTTTCACAGCAGTTTCATAACACCAGTTTCGAAAATGAAACTGATTTTGCAGGAAAATTCTCCTGCAGCGTGTTCTAACCTATAGACATGTAATTTACATAGACTAGATCACCGTGAAATTCCGTGTTTCAAATAAGCTACATGCATCACAGATTCGTCTAATATTCACAACAGAGTTTTTGGCATGTTTTTTACCGAAATTTCATCCACCATAAACGCATATTGACACTTAGAATCATTTTCTCATATTTTGATTTTTTTTCCTAATGCCAGTTTAGAAAATGAGGCAGATTTCACAGACAAATGCTCTTGGAGCGAGTTTCTACCCAATAGAAATGTAATTTACATTGTTTTCCTCACCGTGATATTCCGTGTTCGAAAACGCTACATGCATCACGGATTCGACAAACATTTTTAATGAGATGTGAACATGTGTATTACCGAACTTTCATCCACCATACAAGGCATATTTACACCTCGAAATATTTATTCTGATTTAGTAGATTTCTCATAATGTCAGCCTCTAAAATCATGCAGTTTTCACAGAAAACTCCTCTTGGAGCGAGGTCTACCCAATAGACATGTAATTTAAACTGTTTCCCACACTATAACATTCCATGTTCTGAACACGCTACATGCATTCATGTTTTGACAAATATTCTTTAAGGAGTTGTGAGCATGAGGATTACCAAACTTTCAATCACCATACAAGGCATATTTACACCTATAAAAATTTACTTTCTGTTCAAAGGTTTTTCCTAACTGCAGTTTCGAAAATGAGGCCGTTTTCACAGAAAAATTCCCTTGGAGCAACTTCTACACAAAAGACATGTAATTTACATGGATTCTCTCAACGTGAAATTCAGTGTTCCTAGAAAGCTGCATACATCATGGATTGAAAAAAATTCACTACAGATATGTTAGCATGTGGATTACTGAACTTTCAGTCACCATACAAGTCATATTGACACGTAGAAGCATTTTCCCAAATTTCATAGTGTTTTCCTAATGCCAGTTTTGAAAATGAGTCAGATTTTGAAGAAAATGCTTTTGGAGCGAGTTCTACCCAATACACATGTAATTTACAAAGTTTCTATCACCGTGATATTCTGTGATCCGAACACTCTACATGGATCACGGATTCGACAAACATTCTTTAATGAGTTGTGAACATGTGGATTAAAGATCTTTCATCCACAATACGAGGCATATATACACCTAGAATCATTTAGTCTGATTTCTCATATTTTTCGTAAGGCCAGTTTCCAAAATGAGGCAGAATGCACAGAAAAACTTCTTGGTGCGAGTTCTACCAAAAAGGTACATAATTTACATAGTTCCACTCACCGTAACATTCCATGTTCAGAAGACACTACATGCATTACGAACTCGACAAACATTCATTAAGGATTTCTGGGCATGTGGATTAATGATCTTTCAATCACCAAACAAGGCATATTTACACCTACAAATATTTACTCTGATTTCACAGTTTTTCCAAAGACCAGGATCAAAAATGAGGCAGAATGCCCAGAAAAATACTCTTTGAGCGAGATCTACCCAATAGACATGTATGGTACACTTTCAGTCACCGTGACATTCCATGTTCCGAACACGATACATACATCACCAATTCGACAAATATTCATTACTGAGTTGTAGCATGTGGATTACCGAACTTTCATCCACCACCCCATGCATATTTACACGTAGAAAAAATCACATTGATTTCACAGGTTTTACTTAATCCAGTTTTGAAAATGAGACAGAATGCGCAGAATAATCCTCTAGGGCCAGTTATTGAAAGTACACATGTAACTTACATAGATTCGTTCACCGTAACTTCCCTATTCTGAACACGCTACATGCACCACAGATTCGACAATCATTATTTACTGGGTTATCAGCATGTGGATTAACGTTCTTTCATCCACTATAAAAGGAATATTACACCTTGAAACATTTACTCTGATTTCTCTAATTTTTCCGAAGGCCAGTTTCGTAAATGAGGCAGAATGCACAGAAACATCCTCTTGTAGCATGTTCTACTCTAAAAGATATATAATTTACTTAGTTTCCCTCACCGTGACATTATGTGTTCCGAACACTCTTCATGCATTACGAATTCGACAAACATTCATTACGGAGATGTGAGCATGTGGATTAACGATCTTTCAATCACCATACAAGGCATATTTACACCTAGAAATATTTACTCTGATTTCAAAGATTTTCCCATGGACAGTTTTGAAAATGAGGCAGAATGCACAGAAAAATACCCTTGGAGTGATTTCTACACAATAGACATATATGGTACACTTTCACTCACTGTAACATTCCATGTTCCGAACACGCTACATACATCACGGATTCGACAAACATTAATTGACTGAGTGTGAGCTTGTGTATTACCGAACTTTAATAAACCATACAGGACATATTGACACCTAAAATCATTTACTCAGGTTTCACAGCAGTTTCATAACACCAGTTTCGAAAATGAAACGGATTTTGCAGGAAAATTCTCCTGCAGCGTGTTCTAACCTATAGACATGTAATTTACATAGACTAGATCACCGTGAAATTCCGTGTTTTCAAATAAGCTACATGCATCACAGATTCGTCTAATATTCACAACAGAGTTTTTGGCATGTTTTTTACCGAAATTTCATCCACCATAAAACGCATATTGACACTTAGAATCATTTTCTCATATTTTGATTTTTTTTCCTAATGCCAGTTTAGAAAATGAGGCAGATTTCACAGACAAATGCTCTTGGAGCGAGTTCTACCCAATAGAAATGTAATTTACATTGTTTTCCTCACCGTGATATTCCGTGTTCGAAAAACGCTACATGCATCATGGATTCGACAAACATTTTTAATGAGATGTGAACATGTGTATTACCGAACTTTCATCCACCATACAAGGCATATTTACACCTCGAAATATTTATTCTGATTTAGTAGATTTCTCATAATGTCAGCCTCTAAAATCATGCAGTTTTCACAGAAAACTCCTCTTGGAGCGAGGTCTACCCAATAGACAATGTAATTTAAACTGTTTCCCACACTATAACATTCCATGTTCTGAACACGCTACATGCATTCATGTTTGACAAATATTCTTTAAGGAGTTGTGAGCATGAGGATTACCAAACTTTCAATCACCATACAAGGCATATTTACACCTATAATAATTTACTTTCTGTTCAAAGGTTTTTCCTAACTGCAGTTTCGAAAATGAGGCAGTTTTCACAGAAAAATTCCCTTGGAGCAACTTCTACACAAATGACATGTAATTTACATGGATTCTCTCAACGTGAAATTCAGTGTTCCTAGAAAGCTGCATACATCATGGATTCAACAAAAATTCACTACAGATATGTTAGCATGTGGATTACTGAACTTTCAGTCACCATACAAGTCATATGACACGTAGAAGCATTTTCCCAAATTTCATAGTGTTTTCCTAATGCCAGTTTGAAAATGAGTCAGATTTTGAAGAAAAATGCTTTTGGAGCGAGTTCTACCCAATACACATGTAATTTACAAAGTTTCTATCACCGTGATATTCTGTGATGCCGAACACTCTACATGGATCACGGATTCGACAAACATTCTTTAATGAGTTGTGAACATGTGGATTAAAGATCTTTCATCCACAATACGAGGCATATACACCTAGAATCATTTAGTCTGATTTCTCATATTTTTCGTAAGGCCAGTTTCCAAATGAGGCAGAATGCACAGAAAAACGTCTTGGTGCGAGTTCTACCAAAAAGGTACATAATTTACATAGTTCCACTCACCGTAACATTCCATGTTCAGAAGACACTACATGCATTACTGAACTCGACAAACATTCATTAAGGATTTCTGAGCATGTGGATTAATGATCTTTCAATCACCAAACAAGGCATATTTACACCTACAAATATTTACTCTGATTTCACAGTTTTTCCAAAGACCAGGATCAAAATGAGGCAGAATGCCCAGAAAATACTCTTTGAGCGAGATCTACCCAATAGACATGTATGGTACACTTTCAATCACCGTGACATTCCATGTTCCGAACACGATACATACATCACCGATTCGACAAATATTCATTTACTGAGTTGTAGCATGTGGATTACCGAACTTTCATCCACAACCCATGCATATTTACACGTAGAAAAATCACATTGATTTCACAGGTTTTACTTAATCCAGTTTTGAAAATGAGACAGAATGTGCAGAATAATCCTCTAGGGCCAGTTATTGAAAGTACACATGTAACTTACATAGATTCGTTCACCGTAACTTTCCCTATTCTGAACACGCTACATGCACCACAGATTCGACAATCATTATTTACTGGGTTATCAGCATGTGGATTAACGTTCTTTCATCCACTATAAAAGGAATATTTACACCTTGAAACATTTACTCTGATTTCTCTAATTTTTCCGAAGGCCAGTTTCGTAAATGAGGCAGAATGCACAGAAACATCCTCTTGTAGCATGCTATCTAAAAGATATATAATTTACTTAGTTTCCCTCACCGTGACATTATGTGTTCCGAACACTCTTCATGCATTACGAATTCGACAAACATTCATTACGGAGATGTGAGCATGTGGATTAACGATCTTTCAATCACCATACAAGGCATATTTACACCTAGAAATATTTACTCTGATTTCAAAGATTTTCCCATGGACAGTTTTGAAAATGAGGCAGAATGCACAGAAAAATACCCTTGGAGTGATTTCTACACAATAGACATATATGGTACACTTTCACTCACTGTAACATTCCATGTTCCGAACACGCTACATACATCACGGATTCGACAAACATTAATTGCTGAGTTGTGAGCTTGTGTATTACCGAACTTTAATAAACCATACAGGACATATTGACACCTAAAATCATTTACTCAGGTTTCACAGCAGTTTCATAACACCAGTTTCGAAAATGAAACGGATTTTGCAGGAAAATTCTCCTGCAGCGTGTTCTAACCTATAGACATGTAATTTACATAGACTAGATCACCGTGAAATTCCGTGTTTCAAATAAGCTACATGCATCACAGATTCGTCTAATATTCACAACAGAGTTTTTGGCATGTTTTTTACCGAAATTTCATCCACCATAAAACGCATATTGACACTTAGAATCATTTTCTCATATTTTGATTTTTTTTCCTAATGCCAGTTTAGAAAATGAGGCAGATTTCACAGACAAATGCTCTTGGAGCGAGTTCTACCCAATAGAAATGTAATTTACATTGTTTTCCTCACCGTGATATTCCGTGTTCGAAAAACGCTACATGCATCACGGATTCGACAAACATTTTTAATGAGATGTGAACAT
The DNA here is from genome assembly GCF_009834535.1 of Camelus ferus. Lineage (NCBI taxonomy): Eukaryota > Metazoa > Chordata > Mammalia > Artiodactyla > Camelidae > Camelus > Camelus ferus. The sequence goes on from NC_045699.1 coordinate 956,289, forward strand.
GTGTATTACCGAACTTTCATCCACCATACAAGGCATATTTACACCTCGAAATATTTATTCTGATTTAGTAGATTTCTCATAATGTCAGCCTCTAAAATCATGCAGTTTTCACAGAAAACTCCTCTTGGAGCGAGGTCTACCCAATAGACATGTAATTTAAACTGTTTCCCACACTATAACATTCCATGTTCTGAACACGCTACATGCATTCATGTTTTGACAAATATTCTTTAAGGAGTTGTGAGCATGAGGATTACCAAACTTTCAATCACCATACAAGGCATATTTACACCTATAAAAATTTACTTTCTGTTCAAAGGTTTTTCCTAACTGCAGTTTCGAAAATGAGGCAGTTTTCACAGAAAAATTCCCTTGGAGCAACTTCTACACAAAAGACATGTAATTTACATGGATTCTCTCAACGTGAAATTCAGTGTTCCTAGAAAGCTGCATACATCATGGATTCAACAAAAATTCACTACAGATATGTTAGCATGTGGATTACTGAACTTTCAGTCACCATACAAGTCATATTGACACGTAGAAGCATTTTCCCAAATTTCATAGTGTTTTCCTAATGCCAGTTTTGAAAATGAGTCAGATTTTGAAGAAAAATGCTTTTGGAGCGAGTTCTACCCAATACACATGTAATTTACAAAGTTTCTATCACCGTGATATTCTGTGATCCGAACACTCTACATGGATCACGGATTCGACA
>NC_045699.1:957106-1001328 GCF_009834535.1 Camelus ferus
TCAGTGTCCTAGAAAGATGCATACAACATGGATTCAAAAGAAATTCACTACAGATTTGGTAGCATGTGGATTACTTAACTTTCATCCACAAGCCTCATTGACACGTAGAAGCATTTTCCCAAAATTTCGTAGTGTTTTCCTATGCCAGTTTGAAAATGAGTCAGGTTTCAAAGAAAAAGGCTTTTGGAGCGAGTTCTACCCATACACTGTAATTTACAAAGTTCCTATCACCGTGATATTCTGTGATCCGAAGACTCTACAGGATCACGGATTCGACAAAATTTATGAGTTGTGAACATGTGGATAAAGATATTTCATCCACAATACGAGGCATATATACACTTGGAATCATTAGATGATTTCTCATATTTTTCGTAAGGCCAGTTTCCAAAATGAGGCAGAATGCAAAGAAATAACTCTTGGTGCGAGTTCTACCAAAAAGGTACATAATTGACATAGTTCCACTCACCGTAACATTCCGTGTTCCGAACACGCTACATGCATTACCAATCGACAACATTCATTAAGGAGTTCTGAGCATGGGATTAATGATCTTTCAATCACCAAACAAGGCATTTACAGCTACAAATATTTTCTCTGATTTCAAGTTTTTCAAAGACCACGTTCGAAAATGAGGCAGAATGCCCAGAAAAATACCACTTGAGCGAGTTCTACCAATAGACATGTACGATACACTTCACCACGTGACATTCCATGTTCCGAACACGCTACATGCTATACGGGTTCGACAAACATTAATTACACAGTTGTGATCATGTGGATTAAGAATTTTCATCCACAAATAGGCATATTACACTAGAATGTTTACTCTGATTTACAAGTTTTCCTAAGGCTAGGTATGAAAATGATGCAGAACCCACAGAAAATCCTCCTTGAGCTAATTCTACCAAATAGACATGTAATTTACATAGATTCGCTCACCATAACATTCCATGTTCTGAACACAATACATGCATCTTGGGTAGACCAACATTCATTACAGAGTTGTGATCATGTGGATTACAGAACTTTCATCAACCAAACAAGGCATATTTACACCTAGAGACATTTAAAGTGATTTCGCAGGTTTCCTGTAGCCAGTTTCGTAATCGTGGCAGAATGCAAAGAAAAATAGTCTTGGAGCACTTCTACAAAATAGACAATGTAATTTAATTAGATTTCCTCACCGTGACATTCCGTGTTCCAAACCCACTACATTCATCATGGATTCGACAAATACTCATTACTAGATTTTAGCATGTGGACAAACGATCTTTCATCCACCATACAAGGTATATAACACCTAGAAGCATTTACTCTGATTTCTCATCTTTTTCCTAAGGCCAGTTACCAAAATGAGGTGTGAATGCACAGAGAAATTCTTGGTGTGAGTTCTACCAAAAAGAATATAAAGTACATAGTTTCCCTCATCATGACAATCCATGTTCTAAACACACTACATGCATTACGAATTAGACAAATATTCCTTTCTGAGTTGTGAGCATGTGGATTAACGATCTCTCTATCAACATAGAAGGCATATTTACACCTAGAAGTATTTACTCTGATTTCACAGCTTTTTCCAATTGCCAGTTTGAAAATGAGGCAGAATGCGCAGAAAAATTCTGTCGGAGCGTGTTTTACCCATAGACATACGGTACACTTTCAATCACCGTGACATTCCATGTTCCAACACGATACATACGTCCCGATTCGACAAACATCATTACTGAGTTGTAGCATGTGGATTACCGAACTTTCATCCACCACCCATGCATATTTACACCTAGAAACAATTACATTGATTTCACAGGTTTTACCTAGTCCAGTTTTGAAAATGAGTCAGAATGCGCAGAATAATCTTCTAGGGCCAGTAATTGAAGTACACCTGTAATTAACATAGATTCGTTCACGGTAATTTCTCTTTTCTGAACACGCTACATGCACCACAGATTCGACAATCATTATTTACTGGTTATCAGCATGTGGATTAACGATCTTCATCCACTATAATAGGAATATTTACACCTTGAAACATTTACTCTGATTTCTCAAATTTTTCCTAAGGCCAGTTCGTAAATGAGGCAGAATGCATAGAAAAACACTCTTGTAGCAAGGTTATCTAAAAGATATATAATTTACTTTGTTTCCCTCACCGTGACATTCTGTGTTCCGAACACTTACATGCATACGAATTGGACAAACATTCATTACGGAGATTGAGCATGTGGATTAAAGATCTTTCAATCACCATACAAGGCATATTAACACCTATATAAATTACTTTCTGTTCAAAGCTTTTTCCTAACTGCAGTTTCGAAAATGAGGCAGTTTTCACAGAAAAAATCCCTTGGAGCAACTTCTACGCAAAAGACATGTAATTTACATAGATTCACTCACCGTGAAATTCAGTGTTCCTAGAAAGCTGCATACAACATGGATTCAACAAAATTCATACAGATTTGGTAGCATGTGGATTACTTAACTTTCATCCACCATAGAAGTCATATTGACACGTAGAAGCATTTTCCCAAATTTCGTGTTTTCCTAATGCCAGTTTTGAAAATGAGTCAGTTTCAAAGAAAAATGCTTTTGGAGCGAGTTCTACCCATTACACATGTAATTTACAAAGTTTCTATCACCGTGATATTCTGTGATCCGAACACTCTACATGGATCACGGATTCGACAAACATTCTTTAATGAGTTGTGAACATGTGGATTAAAGATATTTCATCCACAATACGAGGCATATATACACCTAGAATCATTTAGTATGATTTCTCATATTTTTCGTAAGGCCAGTTTCCAAAATGAGGCAGAATGCAAAGAAATACCTTTGGTGCGAGTTCTACCAAAAAGGTACATAATTTACATAGTTCCACTCACCGTAACATTCCGTGTTCCGAACACGCTACATGCATTACCAACTCGACAAACATTCATTAAGGAGTTCTGAGCATGTGGATTAATGATCTTTCAATCACCAAACAAGGCATATTTACAGCTACAAATATTTTCTCTGATTTCACAGTTTTTCCAAAGACCAGGTTCGAAAATGAGGCAGAATGCCCAGAAAAATACACTTTGAGCGAGTTCTACCCAATAGACATGTACGGTACACTTTCACTCAGTGACATTCCATGTTCCGAACACGCTACATGCTATACGGGTTCGACAAACATTAATTACACAGTTGTGATCATGTGGATTACAGAACTTTCATCCACCAAACTAGGCATATTTACACCTAGAAAATTTTACTCTGATTTCACAGGTTTTTCCTAAGGCCAGGTATGAAAATGATGCAGAACGCACAGAAAAAATCCTCTTTGAGCGAGTTCTACCAAATAGACATGTAATTTAAATAGATTCGCTCACCGTAACATTCCCTGTTCTGAACAAATACTGCATCTTGGAGTAGACCAACATTCATTACAGAATTATGATCATGCGGGTTACAGAACTTTCATCCACCAAACAAGGCATATTTAAACCTAGAAACATTATGGTGATTTCGCAGGTTTTCTTTAAGCCAGTTTAGAAAATGGGAAGAATGCGCAGAAAAATACTCTTGGAGCGAGTTCACCCAAGTAATATGTAATTTACATAGTTTCACACATTGTGATGTTCCGTGTTTCAAATAGCTACATGCATCTCGGATTCGACAATCATTTATTCCGATTGTAGCATGTGGTTTACAGAACTTTCATCCACCATACAAGCCATATGGTCCTCAAGAACATTTTACTCTGATTTCACAAAACTATTACGTAAGTTTTATTCGAAAATGAGGCAGAATGCTCTGCAAAATTCTCTTAGAGCATGTCTAACACATAGACATTTAATTACGAAGTTTCACTCGCCGTGACATTCCATGTTCTGAACCGCTACATGCAACCCGATTCGAAAAACTTCATTCAGAGTTGAGATCATGTGCATTACAGAACTTTCATCCACCATACAAGGCATATTTACACCTACAAATATTACAGTGATTTCACAGATTTTCCTAAAGCCGTTTCGAAATTGAGGCAGAATGTGCAGAAAAATTCTATGGGAGTTAGTTTTTACAAAATAGACATGTAATTTACATTCTTTTGTTCCCACACTGTGACTTCTGTGATTCGAACGCTACATGCTTCATGATTCAAAAACATCCTTACTGAGTTAGTGGCATTTGGGTTAACGATCTTTCAACCACCATACAAGGCATATTTAAAGCTAGAATCATTTCAATTTCTTCACACGCTTTTCCTAAGGCCAGGTGAAAATGAGGCAGAATGCCCAGAAAAATACACTTGGAGCGAGTTCTTCCAATAGACATGTACGGTACTTTCACTCACCATGACATTCCATGTCTGAACACGCTACATGCATCATGGAGTAGACCAACATCATTACTAGAGTTGTGATCATGTGGATTACACAACCTTTCATCACCAAACAAGGCATTTTACACCTGAGCTTTATGGTGATTTCGCAGGTTTTCCTGTAGCCAGTTTCGTAATCGTGACAGAATGCACAGAAATATAGTCTTGGAGCACAGTTCAAAAACAGACATCTAATTTAATTAGATACCTCAACCGTGACATTCCGTGTTTCCGAACCCGCTACATTTCATCATGGATTCGACAAATACTCATTACTGATATTTTAGCATGTGGACAACGATCTTTCATCCCCATACAAGCATATAACACCTAGAGCATTTACTCTGATTTCTCATCTTTTTCCTAAGGGCCATTACCAAATGAGTTGAATGCACAGAGAAATTCTCTTGGTGTGAGTTACTAACCAAAAGATATATAAATTACATAGTTTCCCTCATCATGACAATCCATGTTCTAAACACACTACATGCAATTACGAATTAGACAATATTCCTTTCTGAGTTGTGAGCATGTGGATTAACGATCTCTCTATCAACATAGAAGCATATTTACACCTAGAACTATTTACTCTGATTTCACAGCTTTTCCAATTGCCAGTTTGAAAATGAGGCAGAAGCGCAGAAAAATTCTTCGGAGCGTGTTTTTACCCAATAGACATGTACGGTACACTTTCAATCACCGTGACATTCCATGTTCCAAACACGATACATACGTCCCCGATTCGACAAACTCATTACTGAGTTGTAGCATGTGGATTACCGAACTTTCATCATCCACCACCCATGCATATTACACCTAGAAACAATTACATTGATTTCACAGGTTTTACCTAGTCCAGTTTTGAAAATGAGTCAGATGCGCAGATAATCTTCTAGGGCCAGTAATTGAAAGTACACCTGTAATTACATAGATTCGTTCACGGTAAATTTCTCTTTCTGAAACACGCTACATGCACCACAGATTCGACAATCATTATTTACTTGGTTATCAGCATGTGGATTAACGATCTTTCATCCACTATAATAGGAATATTTACACCTTGAAACATTTACTCTGATTTCTCAAATTTTTCCTAAGGCCAGTTTCGTAAATGAGGCAGAATGCATAGAAAAACACTCTTGTAGCAAGGTTTATCTAAAGATATATAATTTACTTTGTTTCCCTCACCGTGACATTCTGTGTTCCGAACACTCTACATGCATTACGAATTGGACAAACATTCATTACGGAGTGTGAGCATGTGGATTAAAGATCTTTCAATCACCATACAAGGCATATTAAACACCTATAATAAATTACTTTCTGTTCAAAGCTTTTTCCTAACTGCAGTTTCGAAAATGAGGCAGTTTTCACAGAAAAATCCCTTGGAGCAACTTCTACGCAAAAGACATGTAATTTACATATATTCACTCACCGTGAAATTCAGTGTTCCTAGAAAGCTGAATACAACATGGATTCAACAAAAATTCACTACAGATTTGGTAGCATGTGGATTACTTAACTTTCATCCACCATAGAAGTCATATTGACACGTAAAACATTTTCCCAAATTTCGTTGTGTTTTCCTAATGCCAGTTTTGAAAATGAGTCAGTTTCAAGAAAAATGCTTTTGGAGCGAGTTCTACCCATTACACATGTAATTTACAAAGTTTCTATCACCGTGATATTCTGTGATCCGAACACTCTACATGGATCACGGATTTGACAAACATTCTTTAATGAGTTTGAACATGTGGATTAAAGATCTTTCATTTCCACCACAATACGAGCATATATACACTAGAATCATTTAGTATGATTTCTCATATTTTTCGTAAGGCCAGTTTCCAAATGAGGCAGAATGCAAAGAAATACCTCTTGGTGCGAGTTCTACCAAAAGGTACATAATTTACATAGTTCCACTCACCGTAACATTCCGTGTTCCGAACACGCTACATGCATTACCAACTCGACAAACATTCATTAAGGAGTTCTGAGCATGTGGATTAATGATCTTTCAATCACCAAACAAGGCATATTTACAGCTACAAATATTTTCTCTGATTTCACAGTTTTTACAAAGACCAGGTTCGAAAATGAGGCAGAATGCCCAGAAAAATACACTTTGAGCGAGTTCTACCCAATAGACATGTACGGTACACTTTCACTCACCGTGACATTCCATGTTCCGGACACGCTACATGCTATACGGGTTCGACAAACATTAATTACACAGTTGTGATCATGTGGATTACAGAACTTTCATCCACCAAACTAGCATATTTACACCTAGAAAGTTTTACTCTGATTTCACAGGTTTTTCCTAAGGCCAGGTATGAAAATGCAGAACCCACAGAAAAATCCTCCTTGAGTGAGTTCTACCAAATAGACATGTAATAAATAGACTCGCTCACCGTAACATTCCCTGTTCTGAACAAATACATGCATCTTGGAGTAGACCAACATTCATTACAGAGTTATGATCATGCGGGTTCAGAACTTTCATCCACCAAACAAGGCATATTTAAACCTAAAACATTTATGGTGATTTCACAGGTTTTCTTTAAGCCAGTTTAGAAAATGGGTTAGAATGCGCAGAAAAATACACTTGGAGCGAGTTCCACCCAAGAAATATGTAATTTACATAGTTTCACACATTGTGATGTTCCGTGTTTCAAATCGCTACATGCATCTCGGATTCAACAATCATTTATTACCGAGTTGTAGCATGTGGTTTACAGAACTTTCATCCACCATACAAGCCATATGGTCATCAAGAAACATTTACTCTGATTTCAAAACTATTACGTAAGTTTATATTCGAAAATGAGGCAGAATGCTCTGAAAATTCCTCTTAGAGCATGTTCTACACAATAGACATTTAATTTACGAAGTTTCACTCGCCGTGACATTCCATGTTCTGAACACGCTACATGCAACCCGGATTCGAAAAACATTCATTACAGAGTTGAGATCATGTGCATTACAGAACTTTCATCCACCATACAAGGCATATTTACACCTACAATATTTACAGTGATTTCACAGATTTTCCTAAAGCCAGTTTCGAAATTGAGGCAGAATGTGCAGAAAAATTCTATGGGAGTTAGTTTTACAAAATAGACATGTAATTTACATTCTTTCCCCACTGTGACATTCTGTGATTCGAATACGCTACATGCTTCATGGATTCAAAAAACATTCATTACTGAGTTAAGTGCATTTGGGTTAACGATCTTTCAACCACCATACAAGGCATATTTAAAGCTAGAATCATTTACATTTCTTCACAGCTTTTTCCTAAGGCCAGGTACGAAAATGAGGCAGAATGCCCAGAAAATACACTTGGAGCGAGTTCTATCCAATAGACATGTACGGTTCACTTTCACTCACCATGACATTCCATGTTCTGAAACACGCTACATGCATCATGGAGTAGACCAACATTCATTACAGAGGTTGTGATCATGTGGATTACACACACTTCATCAACCAAACAAGGCATATTTACACCTAGAGACATTTATGGTGATTTCGCAGGTTTTCCTGTAGCCAGTTTCGTAATCGTGACAGAATGCACAGAAAATAGTCTTGGAGCCAGTTCTAAAACAGACATCTAATTTAATTAGATATCCTCACCGTGACATTCCGTGTTCCGAACCCGCTACATTCATCATGGATTCGACAAATACTCATTACTGAGATTTTAGCATGTGGACAAACGATCTTTCATCCCACCATACAAGGCATATAAACACCTAGAAGCATTTCTCTGATTTCTCATCTTTTTCCTAAGGCCAGTTACCAAAATGAGGTTGAATGCACAGAGAAATTCTCTTGGTGTGAGTTCTACCAAAAAGATATATAAAGTACATAGTTTCCCTCATCATGACAATCCATGTTCTAAACACACTACATGCATTACGAATTAGACAAATATTCCTTTCTGAGTTGTGAGCATGTGGATTAACGATCTCTCTATCAACATAGAAGGCATATTTACACCTAGAAGTATTTACTCTGATTTCACAGCTTTTTCCAATTGCCAGTTTGAAAATGAGGCAGAATGCGCAGAAAAATTCTGTCGGAGCGTGTTTTACCCAATAGACATGTACGGTACACTTTCATCACCGTGACATTCCATGTTCCAAACACGATACATACGTCACCGATTCGACAAACAATCATTACTGAGTTGTAGCATGTGGATTACCGAACTTTCATCCACCACCCATGCATATTTACACCTAGAACAATTACATTGATTTCACAGGTTTTACCTAGTCCAGTTTTGAAAATGAGTCAGAATGCGCAGAATAATCTTCTAGGGCCAGTAATTGAAAGTACACCTGTAATTAACATAGATTCGTTCACGGTAAATTTCTCTTTTCTGAACACGCTACATGCACCACAGATTCGACAATCATTATTTACTTGGTTATCAGCATGTGGATTAACGATCTTTCATCCACTATAATAGGAATATTTACACCTTGAAACATTTACTCTGATTTCTCAAATTTTTCCTAAGGCCAGTTTCGTAAATGAGGCAGAATGCATAGAAAAACACTCTTGTAGCAAGGTTTATCTAAAAGATATATAATTTACTTTGTTTCCCTCACCGTGACATTCTGTGTTCCGAACACTCTACATGCATTACGAATTGGACAAACATTCATTACGGAGATGTGAGCATGTGGATTAAAGATCTTTCAATCACCATACAAGGCATATTAACACCTATAATAAATTACTTTCTGTTCAAAGCTTTTTCCTAACTGCAGTTTCGAAAATGAGGCAGTTTTCACAGAAAAAATCCCTTGGAGCAACTTCTACGCAAAAGACATGTAATTTACATAGATTCACTCACCGTGAAATTCAGTGTTCCTAGAAAGCTGAATACAACATGGATTCAACAAAAATTCACTACAGATTTGGTAGCATGTGGATTACTTAACTTTCATCCACCATAGAAGTCATATTGACACGTAGAAGCATTTTCCCAAATTTCGTTGTGTTTTCCTAATGCCAGTTTTGAAAATGAGTCAAGTTTCAAAGAAAAATGCTTTTGGAGCGAGTTCTACCACTTACACATGTAATTTACAAAGTTTCTATCACCGTGATATTCTGTGATCCGAACACTCTACATGGATCACGGATTTGACAAACATTCTTTAATGAGTTGTGAACATGTGGATTAAAGATCTTTCATCCACAATACGAGGCATATATACACCTAGAATCATTAGTATGATTTCTCATATTTTTCGTAAGGCCAGTTTCCAAAATGAGGCAGATGCAAAGAAATACCTCTTGGTGCGAGTTCTACCAAAAAGGTACATAATTTACATAGTTCCACTCACCGTAACATTCCGTGTTCCGAACACGCTACATGCATTACCAACTCGACAAACATTCATTAAGGAGTTCTGAGCATGTGGATTAATGATCTTTCAATCACCAAACAAGGCATATTTACAGCTACAATATTTTCTCTGATTTCACAGTTTTTACAAAGACCAGGTTCGAAATGAGGCAGAATGCCCAGAAAATACACTTTGAGCGAGTTCTACCCCAATAGACATGTACGGTACACTTTCACTCACCGTGACATTCCATGTTCCGGACACGCTACATGCTATACGGGTTCGACAAACATTAATTACACAGTTGTGATCATGTGGATTACAGAACTTTCATCCACCAAACTAGGCATATTTACACCTAGAAAGTTTTACTCTGATTTCACAGGTTTTTCCTAAGGCCAGGTATGAAAATGTGCAGAACCCACAGAAAAAATCCTCCTTGAGTGAGTTCTACCACCAATAGACATGTAATTTAAATAGATCGCTCACCGTAACATTCCCGTTCTGAACAAAATACATGCATCTTGGAGTAGACCAACATTCATTACAGAGTTATGATCATGCGGGTTACAGAACTTTCATCCACCAAACAAGGCATATTTAAACCTAGAAACATTTATGGTGATTTCACAGGTTTTCTTTAAGCCAGTTTAGAAAATGGGTTAGAATGCGCAGAAAAATACACTTGGAGCGAGTTCCACCCAAGAAATATGTAATTTACATAGTTTCACACATTGTGATGTTCCGTGTTTCAAATACGCTACATGCATCTCGGATTCACAATCATTTATTACCGAGTTGTAGCATGTGGTTTACAGAACTTTCATCCACCATACAAGCCATATGGTCATCAAGAAACATTTACTCTGATTTCAAAACTATTACGTAAGTTTATATTCGAAAATGAGGCAGAATGCTCTGAAAATTCCTCTTAGAGCATGTTCTACACAATAGACATTTAATTTACGAAGTTTCACTCGCCGTGACATTCCATGTTCTGAACACGCTACATGCAACCCGGATTCGAAAAACATTCATTACAGAGTTGAGATCATGTGCATTACAGAACTTTCATCCACCATACAAGGCATATTTACACCTACAAATATTTACAGTGATTTCACAGATTTTCCTAAAGCCAGTTTCGAAATTGAGGCAGAATGTGCAGAAAAATTCTATGGGAGTTAGTTTTACAAAATAGACATGTAATTTACATTCTTTCCCACACTGTGACATTCTGTGATTCGAATACGCTACATGCTTCATGGATTCAAAAAACATTCATTACTGAGTTAAGTGCATTTGGGTTAACGATCTTTCAACCACCATACAAGGCATATTTAAAGCTAGAATCATTTACAATTTCTTCACAGCTTTTTCCTAAGGCCAGGTACGAAAATGCAGAATGCCCAGAAAAATACACTTGGAGCGAGTTCTATCCAATAGACATGTACGGTTCACTTTCACTCACCATGACATTCCATGTTCTGAACACGCTACATGCATCATGGAGTAGACCAACATTCATTACAGAGTTGTGATCATGTGGATTACACAACTTTCATCAACCAAACAAGGCATATTTACACCTAGAGACATTTATGGTGATTTCGCAGGTTTTCCTGTAGCCAGTTTCGTAATCGTGACAGAATGCACAGAAATATAGTCTTGGAGCCAGTTCTAAAAACAGACATCTAATTTAATTAGATTCCTCACCGTGACATTCCGTGTTCCGAACCCGCTACATTCATCATGGATTCGACAAATACTCATTACTGAGATTTTAGCATGTGGACAAACGATCTTTCATCCACCATACAAGGCATATAAACACCTAGAAGCATTTACTCTGATTTCTCATCTTTTTCCTAAGGCCAGTTACCAAAATGAGGTTGAATGCACAGAGAAATTCTCTTGGTGTGAGTTCTACCAAAAGATATATAAAGTACATAGTTTCCCTCATCATGACAATCCATGTTCTAAACACACTACATGCATTACGAATTAGACAATTCCTTTCTGAGTTGTGAGCATGTGGATTAACGATCTCTCTATCAACATAGAAGGCATATTTACACCTAGAAGTATTTACTCTGATTTCACAGCTTTTTCCAATTGCCAGTTTGAAAATGAGGCAGAATGGCAGAAAAATTCTGTCGGAGCGTGTTTTACCCAATAGACATGTACGGTACACTTTCAATCACCGTGACATTCCATGTTCCAAACACGATACATACGTCACCGATTCGACAAACAATCATTACTGAGTTGTAGCATGTGGATTACCGAACTTTCATCCACCACCCATGCATATTTACACCTAGAAACAATTACATTGATTTCACAGGTTTTACCTAGTCCAGTTTTGAAAATGAGTCAGAATGCGCAGAATAATCTTCTAGGGCCAGTAATTGAAAGTACACCTGTAATTAACATAGATTCGTTCACGGTAAATTTCTCTTTTCTGAACACGCTACATGCACCACAGATTCGACAATCATTATTTACTTGGTTATCAGCATGTGGATTAACGATCTTTCATCCACTATAATAGGAATATTTACACCTTGAAACATTTACTCTGATTTCTCAAATTTTTCCTAAGGCCAGTTTCGTAAATGAGGCAGAATGCATAGAAAAACACTCTTGTAGCAAGGTTTATCTAAAAGATATATAATTTACTTTGTTTCCCTCACCGTGACATTCTGTGTTCCGAACACTCTACATGCATTACGAATTGGACAAACATTCATTACGGAGATGTGAGCATGTGGATTAAAGATCTTTCAATCACCATACAAGGCATATTAACACCTATAATAAATTACTTTCTGTTCAAAGCTTTTCCTAACTGCAGTTTCGAAAATGAGGCAGTTTTCACAGAAAAAATCCCTTGGAGCAACTTCTACGCAAAAGACATGTAATTTACATAGATTCACTCACCGTGAAATTCAGTGTTCCTAGAAAGCTGAATACAACATGGATTCAACAAAAATTCACTACAGATTTGGTAGCATGTGGATTACTTAACTTTCATCCACCATAGAAGTCATATTGACACGTAGAAGCATTTTCCCAAATTTCGTTGTGTTTTCCTAATGCCAGTTTTGAAAATGAGTCAAGTTTCAAAGAAAAAGCTTTTGGAGCGAGTTCTACCCATTACACATGTAATTTACAAAGTTTCTATCACCGTGATATTCTGTGATCCGAACACTCTACATGGATCACGGATTTGACAAACATTCTTTAATGAGTTGTGAACATGTGGATTAAAGATCTTTCATCCACAATACGAGGCATATATACACCTAGAATCATTTAGTATGATTTCTCATATTTTTCGTAAGGCCAGTTCCAAAATGAGGCAGAATGCAAAGAAATACCTCTTGGTGCGAGTTCTACCAAAAAGGTACATAATTTACATAGTTCCACTCACCGTAACATTCCGTGTTCCGAACACGCTACATGCATTACCAACTCGACAAACATTCATTAAGGAGTTCTGAGCATGTGGATTAATGATCTTTCAATCACCAAACAAGGCATATTTACAGCTACAAATATTTTCTCTGATTTCACAGTTTTTACAAAGACCAGGTTCGAAAATGAGGCAGAATGCCCAGAAAAATACACTTTGAGCGAGTTCTACCCAATAGACATGTACGGTACACTTTCACTCACCGTGACATTCCATGTTCCGGACACGCTACATGCTATACGGGTTCGACAAACATTAATTACACAGTTGTGATCATGTGGATTACAGAACTTTCATCCACCAAACTAGGCATATTTACACCTAGAAAGTTTTACTCTGATTTCACAGGTTTTTCCTAAGGCCAGGTATGAAAATGATGCAGAACCCACGAAAAATCCTCCTTGAGTGAGTTCTACCAAATAGACATGTAATTTAAATAGATCGCTCACCGTAACATTCCCTGTTCTGAACAAATACATGCATCTTGGAGTAGACCAACATTCATTACAGAGTTATGATCATGCGGGTTACAGAACTTTCATCCACCAAACAAGGCATATTTAAACCTAGAAACATTTATGGTGATTTCACAGGTTTTCTTTAAGCCAGTTTAGAAAATGGGTTAGAATGCGCAGAAAAATACACTTGGAGCGAGTTCCACCCAAGAAATATGTAATTTACATAGTTCACACATTGTGATGTTCCGTGTTCAAATCGCTACATGCATCTCGGATTCAACAATCATTTATTACCGAGTTGTAGCATGTGGTTTACAGAACTTTCATCCACCATACAAGCCATATGGTCATCAAGAAACATTTACTCTGATTTCAAAACTATTACGTAAGTTTATATTCGAAAATGAGGCAGAATGCTCTGAAAATTCCTCTTAGAGCATGTTCTACACAATAGACATTTAATTTACGAAGTTTCACTCGCCGTGACATTCCATGTTCTGAACACGCTACATGCAACCCGGATTCGAAAAACATTCATTACAGAGTTGAGATCATGTGCATTACAGAACTTTCATCCACCATACAAGGCATATTTACACCTACAAATATTTACAGTGATTTCACAGATTTTCCTAAAGCCAGTTTCGAAATTGAGGCAGAATGTGCAGAAAAATTCTATGGGAGTTAGTTTACAAAATAGACATGTAATTTACATTCTTTCCCACACTGTGACATTCTGTGATTCGAATACGCTACATGCTTCATGGATTCAAAAACATTCATTACTGAGTTAAGTGCATTTGGGTTAACGATCTTTCAACCACCATACAAGGCATATTTAAAGCTAGAATCATTTACAATTTCTTCACAGCTTTTTCCTAAGGCCAGGTACGAAAATGAGGCAGAATGCCCAGAAAAATACACTTGGAGCGAGTTCTATCCAATAGACATGTACGGTTCACTTTCACTCACCATGACATTCCATGTTCTGAACACGCTACATGCATCATGGAGTAGACCAACATTCATTACAGAGTTGTGATCATGTGGATTACACAACTTTCATCAACCAACAAGGCATATTTACACCTAGAGACATTTATGGTGATGTTCGCAGTTTTTCCTGTAGCCAGTTTCGTAATCGTGACAGAATGCACAGAAATATAGTCTTGGAGCCAGTTCTAAAAACAGACATCTAATTTAATTAGATTTCCTCACCGTGACATTCCGTGTTCCGAACCCGCTACATTCATCATGGATTCGACAAATACTCATTACTGAGATTTTAGCATGTGGACAAACGATCTTTCATCCACCATACAAGGCATATAAACACCTAGAAGCATTTACTCTGATTTCTCATCTTTTTCCTAAGGCCAGTTACCAAAATGAGGTTGAAATGCACAGAGAAATTCTCTTGGTGTGAGTTCTACCAAAAAGATATATAAAGTACATCAGTTTCCCTCATCATGACAATCCATGTTCTAAACACACTACATGCATTACGAATTAGACAAATATCCTTTCTGAGTTGTGAGCATGTGGATTAACGATCTCTCTATCAACATAGAAGGCATATTTACACCTAGAAGTATTTACTCTGATTCACAGCTTTTTCCAATGCCAGTTTGAAAATGAGGCAGAATGCGCAGAAAAAATTCTGTCGGAGCGTGTTTTACCCAATAGACATGTACGGTGACACTTTCAATCACCGTGACATTCCATGTTCCAAACACGATACATACGTCACCGATTCGACAAACAATCATTACTGAGTTGTAGCATGTGGATTACCGAACTTTCATCCACCACCCATGCATATTTACACCTAGAAAACAATTACATTGATTTCACAGGTTTTACCTAGTCCAGTTTTGAAAATGAGGTCAGAATGCGCAGAATAATCTTCTAGGGCCAGTAATTGAAAGACACCTGTAATTAACAAGATTCGTTCACGGTAAATTTCTCTTTTCTGACACGCTACATGCACCACAGATTCGACAATCATTATTTACTTGGTTATCAGCATGTGGATTAACGATCTTTCATCCACTATAATAGGAATATTACACCTTGAAACATTACTCTGATTTCTCAAATTTTTCCTAAGGCCAGTTCGTAAAAGAGGCAGAATGCATAGAAAAACACTCTTGTAGCAAGGTTTATCTAAAAGATATATAATTTACTTTGTTTCCCTCACCGTGACATTCTGTGTTCCGAACACTCTACATGCATTACGAATTGGACAAACATTCATTACGGAGATGTGAGCATGTGGATTAAAGATCTTTCAATCACCATACAAGGCATATTAACACCTATAATAAATTACTTTCTGTTCAAAGCTTTTTCCTAACTGCAGTTTTCGAAAATGAGGCAGTTTTCACAGAAAAAATCCCTTGGAGCAACTTCTACGCAAAAGACATGTAATTTACATAGATTCACTCACCGTGAATTCAGTGTTCCTAGAAAGCTGAATACAACATGGATTCAACAAAAATTCACTACAGATTTGGTAGCATGTGGATTACTTAACTTTCATCCACCATAGAAGTCATATTGACACGTAGAAGCATTTTCCCCAAATTTCGTTGTGTTTTTCCTAATGCCAGTTTTGAAAATGAGTCAGGTTTCAAAGAAAAAGGCTTTTTGGAGCGAGTTCTACCCATTACACATGTAATTTACAAAGTTTCTATCACCGTGATATTCTGTGATCCGAACACTCTACATGGATCACGGATTTGACAAACATTCTTTAATGAGTTGTGAACATGTGGATTAAAGATCTTTCATCCACAATACGAGGCATATATACACCTAGAATCATTTAGTATGATTTCTCATATTTTTCGTAAGGCCAGTTTCCAAAATGAGGCAGAATGCAAAGAAATACCTCTTGGTGCGAGTTCTACCAAAAAGGTACATAATTTACATAGTTCCACTCACCGTAACATTCCGTGTTCCGAACACGCTACATGCATTACCAACTCGACAAACATTCATTAAGGAGTTCTGAGCATGTGGATTAATGATCTTTCAATCACCAAACAAGGCATATTTACAGCTACAAATATTTTCTCTGATTTCACAGTTTTTACAAAGACCAGGTTCGAAAATGAGGCAGAATGCCCAGAAAAATACACTTTGAGCGAGTTCTACCCAATAGACATGTACGGTACACTTTCACTCACCGTGACATTCCATGTTCCGGACACGCTACATGCTATACGGGTTCGACAAACATTAATTACACAGTTGTGATCATGTGGATTACAGAACTTTCATCACCCAAACTAGGTATATTTACACATAGAAAGTTTTACTCTGATTTCACAGGTTTTTCCTAAGGCCAGGTATGAAAATGATGCAGAACGCACAGAAAAATCCTCCTTGAGTGAGTTCTACCCAAATAGACATGTAATTTAAATAGATTCGCTCACCGTAACATTCCCTGTTCTGAACAAAATACATGCATCTTGGAGTAGACCAACATTCATTACAGAGTTATGATCATGCGGGTTACAGAACTTTCATCCACCAACAAGGCATATTTAAACCTAGAAACATTTATGGTGATTTCACAGGTTTTCTTTAAGCCAGTTTAGAAAATGGGTTAGAATGCGCAGAAAAAATACACTTGGAGCGAGTTCCACCCAAGAAATATGTAATTTACATAGTTTCACACATTGTGATGTTCCGTGTTTCAAATACGCTACATGCATCTCGGATTCGACAATCATTTATTACCGAGTTGTAGCATGTGGTTTACAGAACTTTCATCCACCATACAAGCCATATGGTCATCAAGAAACATTTACTCTGATTTCAAAACTATTACGTAAGTTTATATTCGAAAATGAGGCAGAATGCTCTGAAAATTCCTCTTAGAGCATGTTCTACACAATAGACATTTAATTTACGAAGTTTCACTCGCCGTGACATTCCATGTTCTGAACACGCTACATGCAACCCGGATTCGAAAAACATTCATTACAGAGTTGAGATCATGTGCATTAAAGAACTTTCATCCACCATACAAGGCATATTTACAACCTACAAATATTTACAGTGATTTCACAGATTTTCCTAAAGCCAGTTTCGAAATTGAGGCAGAATGTGCAGAAAAATTCTATGGGAGTTAGTTTTACAAAATAGACATGTAATTTACATTCTTTCCCACACTGTGACATTCTGTGATTCGAATACGCTACATGCTTCATGGATTCAAAAAACATTCATTACTGAGTTAAGTGCATTTGGGTTAACGATCTTTCAACCACCATACAAGGCATATTAAAGCTAGAATCATTTACAATTTCTTCACAGCTTTTTCCTAAGGCCAGGTACGAAAATGAGGCAGAATGCCCAGAAAAATACACTTGGAGTGAGTTCTATCCAATAGACATGTACGGTTCACTTTCACTCACCATGACATTCCATGTTCTGAACACGCTACATGCATCATGGAGTAGAACAACATTCATTACAGAGTTGTGATCATGTGGATTACACAACTTTCATCAACCAAACAAGGCATATTTACACCTAGAGACATTTATGGTGATTTCGCAGGTTTTCCTGTAGCCAGTTTCGTAATAGGGACAGAATGCACAGAAATATAGTCTTGGAGCCAGTTCTAAAAACAGACATCTAATTTAATTAGATTCCTCACCGTGACATTCCGTGTTCCGAACCCGCTACATTCATCATGGATTCGACAAATACTCATTACTGAGATTTTAGCATGTGGACAAACGATCTTTCATCCACCATACAAGGCATATAAACACCTAGAAGCATTTACTCTGATTTCTCATCTTTTTCCTAAGGCCAGTTACCAAAATGAGGTTGAATGCACAGAGAAATTCTCTTGGTGTGAGTTCTACCAAAAAGATATATAAAGTACATAGTTTCCCTCATCATGACAATCCATGTTCTAAACACACTACATGCATTACGAATTAGACAAATATTCCTTTCTGAGTTGTGAGCATGTGGATTAACGATCTCTCTATCAACATAGAAGGCATATTTACACCTAGAATTATTTACTCTCATTTCAAAGCTTTTTCCAATTGCCAGTTTGAAAATGAGGCAGAATGCGCAGAAAAATTCTGTCGGAGCGTGTTTTACCCAATAGACATGTACGGTACACTTTCAATCACCGTGACATTCCATGTTCCAAACACGATACATACGTCACCGATTCGACAAACAATCATTATTGAGTTGTAGCATGTGGATTACCGAACTTTCATCCACCACCCATGCATATTTACACCTAGAAACAATTACATTGATTTCACAGGTTTTACCTAGTCCAGTTTTGAAAATGAGTCAGAATGCGCAGAATAATCTTCTAGGGCCAGTAATTGAAAGTACACCTGTAATTAACATAGATTCGTTCACGGTAAATTTCCCTTTTCTGAACACGCTACATGCACCACAGATTCGACAATCATTATTTACTTGGTTATCAGCATGTGGATTAACGATCTTTCATCCACTATAATAGGAATATTTACACCTTGAAAACATTTACTCTGATTTCTCAATTTTCCTAAGGCCAGTTTCGTAAATGAGGCAGAATGCGTAGAAAAACCCTCTTGTAGCAAGGTTTATCTAAAAGATATATAATTTACTTTGTTTCCCTCACCGTGACATTCTGTGTTCCGAACATCTACATGCATTACGAATTGGACAAACATTCATTACGGAGATGTGAGCATGTGGATTAAAGATCTTTCAATCACCATACAAGGCATATTAACACCTATAATAAATTACTTTTCTGTTCAAAGCTTTTTCCTAACTGCAGTTTCGAAAATGAGGCAGTTTTCACAGAAAAAATCCCTTGGAGCAACTTCTACGCAAAAGACATGTAATTTACATAGATTCACTCACCGTGAAATTCAGTGTTCCTAGAAAGCTGAATACAACATGGATTCAACAAAAATTCACTACAGATTTGGTAGCATGTGGATTACTTAACTTTCATCCACCATAGAAGTCATATTGACACGTAGAAGCATTTTCCCAAATTTCGTTGTGTTTTCCTAATGCCAGTTTTGAAAATGAGTCAAGTTTCAAAGAAAAATGCTTTTGGAGCGAGTTCTACCCATTACACATGTAATTTACAAAGTTTCTATCACCGTGATATTCTGTGATCCGAACACTCTACATGGATCACGGATTTGACAAACATTCTTTAATGAGTTGTGAACATGTGGATTAAAGATCTTTCATCCACAATACGAGGCATATATACACCTAGAATCATTTAGTATGATTTCTCATATTTTTCGTAAGGCCAGTTTCCAAAATGAGGCAGAATGCAAAGAAATACCTCTTGGTGCGAGTTCTACCAAAAAGGTACATAATTTACATAGTTCCACTCACCGTAACATTCCGTGTTCCGAACACGCTACATGCATTACCAACTCGACAAACATTCATTAAGGAGTTCTGAGCATGTGGATTAATGATCTTTCAATCACCAAACAAGGCATATTTACAGCTACAAATATTTTCTCTGATTTCACAGTTTTTACAAAGACCAGGTTCGAAAATGAGGCAGAATGCCCAGAAAAATACACTTTGAGCGAGTTCTACCCAATAGACATGTACGGTACACTTTCACTCACCGTGACATTCCATGTTCCGGACACGCTACATGCTATACGGGTTCGACAAACATTAATTACACAGTTGTGATCATGTGGATTACAGAACTTTCATCCACCAAACTAGGCATATTTACACCTAGAAGTTTTACTCTGATTTCACAGGTTTTTCCTAAGGCCAGGTATGAAAATGATGCAGAACCCACAGAAAAATTCTCCTTGAGTGAGTTCTACCAAATAGACATGTAATTTAAATAGATTTGCTCACCGTAACATTCCCTGTTCAGAACAAAATACATGCATCTTGGAGTAGACCAACATTCATTACAGAGTTATGATCATGCGGGTTACAGAACTTTCATCCACCAAACAAGGCATATTTAAACCTAGAAACATTTATGGTGATTTCACAGGTTTTCTTTAAGCCAGTTTAGAAAATGGGTTAGAATGCGCAGAAAAATACACTTGGAGCGAGTTCCACCCAAGAAATATGTAATTTACATAGTTTCACACATTGTGATGTTCCGTGTTTCAAATACGCTACATGCATCTCGGATTCGACAATCATTTATTACCGAGTTGTAGCATGTGGTTTACAGAACTTTCATCCACCATACAAGCCATATGGTCATCAAGAAACATTTACTCTGATTTCAAAACTATTACGTAAGTTTATATTCGAAAATGAGGCAGAATGCTCTGAAAATTCCTCTTAGAGCATGTTCTACACAATAGACATTTAATTTACGAAGTTTCACTCGCCGTGACATTCCATGTTCTGAACACGCTACATGCAACCCGGATTCGAAAAAACATTCATTACAGAGTTGAGATCATGTGCATTACAGAACTTTCATCCACCAAACAAGGCATATTTAAACCTAGAAACATTTATGGTGATTTCACAGGTTTTCTTTAAGCCAGTTTAGAAAATGGGTTAGAATGCGCAGAAAAATACACTTGGAGCGAGTTCCACCCAAGAAATATGTAATTTACATAGTTTCACACATTGTGATGTTCCGTGTTTCAAATACGCTACATGCATCTCGGATTCGACAATCATTTATTACCGAGTTCTAGCATGTGGTTTACAGAACTTTCATCCACCATACAAGCCATATGGTCATCAAGAAACATTTACTCTGATTTCAAAACTATTACGTAAGTTATATTCGAAATGAGGCAGAATGCTCTGAAAATTCCTCTTAGAGCATGTTCTACACAATAGACATTTAATTTACGAAGTTTCACTCGCCGTGATATTCATGTTCTGAACACGCTACATGCAACCCGGATTCAAAAAACATTCATTACAGAGTTGAGATCATGTGCATTAAAGAACTTTCAATCCACCATACAAGGCATATTTACACCTACAAATATTTACAGTGATTTCACAGATTTTCCTAAAGCCAGTTTCGAAATTGAGGCAGAATGTGCAGAAAAATTCTATGGGAGTTAGTTTTACAAATAGACATGTAATTTACATTCTTTCCCACACTGTGACATTCTGTGATTCGAATACGCTACATGCTTCATGGATTCAAAAAACATTCATTACTGAGTTAAGTGCATTTGGGTTAACGATCTTTCAACCACCATACAAGGCATATTTAAAGCTAGAATCATTTACAATTTCTTCACAGCTTTTTCCTAAGGCCAGGTACGAAAATGAGGCAGAATGCCCAGAAAAATACACTTGGAGTGAGTTCTATCCAATAGACATGTACGGTTCACTTTCACTCACCATGACATTCCATGTTCTGAACACGCTACATGCATCATGGAGTAGAACAACATTCATTACAGAGTTGTGATCATGTGGATTACACAACTTTCATCAACCAAACAAGGCATATTTACACCTAGAGACATTTATGGTGATTTCGCAGGTTTTCCTGTAGCCAGTTTCGTAATAGGGACAGAATGCACAGAAATATAGTCTTGGAGCCAGTTCTAAAAACAGACATCTAATTTAATTAGATTTCCTCACCGTGACATTCCGTGTTCCGAACCCGCTACATTCATCATGGATTCGACAAATACTCATTACTGAGATTTTAGCATGTGGACAAACGATCTTTCATCCACCATACAAGGCATATAAACACCTAGAAGCATTTACTCTGATTTCTCATGCTTTTCCTAAGGCCAGTTAGCAAAATGAGGTTGAATGCACAGAGAAATTCTCTTGGTGTGAGTTCTACCAAAAAGATATATAAAGTACATAGTTTCCCTCATCATGACAATCCATGTTCTAAACACACTACATGCATTACGAATTAGACAAATATTCCTTTCTGAGTTGTGAGCATGTGGATTAACGATCTCTCTATCAACATAGAAGGCATATTTACACCTAGAATTATTTACTCTCATTTCAAAGCTTTTTCCAATTGCCAGTTTGAAAATGAGGCAGAATGCGCAGAAAAATTCTGTCGGAGCGTGTTTTACCCAATAGACATGTACGGTACACTTTCAATCACCGTGACATTCCATGTTCCAAACACGATACATACGTCACCGATTCGACAAACAATCATTATTGAGTTGTAGCATGTGGATTACCGAACTTTCATCCACCACCCATGCATATTTACACCTAGAAACAATTACATTGATTTCACAGGTTTTACCTAGTCCAGTTTTGAAAATGAGTCAGAATGCGCAGAATAATCTTCTAGGGCCAGTAATTGAAAGTACACCTGTAATTAACATAGATTCGTTCACGGTAAATTTCCCTTTTCTGAACACGCTACATGCACCACAGATTCGACAATCATTATTTACTTGGTTATCAGCATGTGGATTAACGATCTTTCATCCACTATAATAGGAATATTTACACCTTGAAACATTTACTCTGATTTCTCAAATTTTTCCTAAGGCCAGTTTCGTAAATGAGGCAGAATGCGTAGAAAAACACTCTTGTAGCAAGGTTTATCTAAAAGATATATAATTTACTTTGTTTCCCTCACCGTGACATTCTGTGTTCCGAACACTCTACATGCATTACGAATTGGACAAACATTCATTACGGAGATGTGAGCATGTGGATTAAAGATCTTTCAATCACCATACAAGGCATATTAACACCTATAATAAATTACTTTCTGTTCAAAGCTTTTTCCTAACTGCAGTTTCGAAAATGAGGCAGTTTTCACAGAAAAAATCCCTTGGAGCAACTTCTACGCAAAAGACATGTAATTTACATAGATTCACTCACCGTGAAATTCAGTGTTCCTAGAAAGCTGAATACAACATGGATTCAACAAAAATTCACTACAGATTTGGTAGCATGTGGATTACTTAACTTTCATCCACCATAGAAGTCATATTGACACGTAGAAGCATTTTCCCAAATTTCGTTGTGTTTTCCTAATGCCAGTTTTGAAAATGAGTCAAGTTTCAAAGAAAAATGCTTTTGGAGCGAGTTCTACCCATTACACATGTAATTTACAAAGTTTCTATCACCGTGATATTCTGTGATCCGAACACTCTACATGGATCACGGATTTGACAAACATTCTTTAATGAGTTGTGAACATGTGGATTAAAGATCTTTCATCCACAATACGAGGCATATATACACCTAGAATCATTTAGTATGATTTCTCATATTTTTCGTAAGGCCAGTTTCCAAAATGAGGCAGAATGCAAAGAAATACCTCTTGGTGCGAGTTCTACCAAAAAGGTACATAATTTACATAGTTCCACTCACCGTAACATTCCGTGTTCCGAACACGCTACATGCATTACCAACTCGACAAACATTCATTAAGGAGTTCTGAGCATGTGGATTAATGATCTTTCAATCACCAAACAAGGCATATTTACAGCTACAAATATTTTCTCTGATTTCACAGTTTTTCCAAAGACCAGGTTCGAAAATGAGGCAGAATGCCCAGAAAAATACACTTTGAGCGAGTTCTACCCAATAGACATGTACGGTACACTTTCACTCACCGTGACATTCCATGTTCCGGACACGCTACATGCTATACGGGTTCGACAAACATTAATTACACAGTTGTGATCATGTGGATTACAGAACTTTCATCCACCAAACTAGGCATATTTACACCTAGAAAGTTTTACTCTGATTTCACAGGTTTTTCCTAAGGCCAGGTATGAAAATGATGCAGAACCCACAGAAAAATCCTCCTTGAGTGAGTTCTACCAAATAGACATGTAATTTAAATAGATTCGCTCACCGTAACATTCCCTGTTCTGAACAAAATACATGCATCTTGGAGTAGACCAACATTCATTACAGAGTTATGATCATGCGGGTTACAGAACTTTCATCCACCAAACAAGGCATATTTAAACCTAGAAACATTTATGGTGATTTCACAGGTTTTCTTTAAGCCAGTTTAGAAAATGGGTTAGAATGCGCAGAAAAATACACTTGGAGCGAGTTCCACCCAAGAAATATGTAATTTACATAGTTTCACACATTGTGATGTTCCGTGTTTCAAATACGCTACATGCATCTCGGATTCGACAATCATTTATTACCGAGTTGTAGCATGTGGTTTACAGAACTTTCATCCACCATACAAGCCATATGGTCATCAAGAAACATTTACTCTGATTTCAAAACTATTACGTAAGTTTATATTCGAAAATGAGGCAGAATGCTCTGAAAATTCCTCTTAGAGCATGTTCTACACAATAGACATTTAATTTACGAAGTTTCACTCGCCGTGACATTCCATGTTCTGAACACGCTACATGCAACCCGGATTCGAAAAACATTCATTACAGAGTTGAGATCATGTGCATTACAGAACTTTCATCCACCATACAAGGCATATTTACACCTACAAATATTTACAGTGATTTCACAGATTTTCCTAAAGCCAGTTTCGAAATTGAGGCAGAATGTGCAGAAAAATTCTATGGGAGTTAGTTTTACAAAATAGACATGTAATTTACATTCTTTCCCACACTGTGACATTCTGTGATTCGAATACGCTACATGCTTCATGGATTCAAAAAACATTCATTACTGAGTTAAGTGCATTTGGGTTAACGATCTTTCAACCACCATACAAGGCATATTTAAAGCTAGAATCATTTACAATTTCTTCACAGCTTTTTCCTAAGGCCAGGTACGAAAATGAGGCAGAATGCCCAGAAAAATACACTTGCAGCGAGTTCTATCCAATAGACATGTACGGTTCACTTTCACTCACCATGACATTCCATGTTCTGAACACGCTACATGCATCATGGAGTAGACCAACATTCATTACAGAGTTGTGATCATGTGGATTACACAACTTTCATCAACCAAACAAGGCATATTTACACCTAGAGACATTTATGGTGATTTCGCAGGTTTTCCTGTAGCCAGTTTCGTAATCGTGACAGAATGCACAGAAATATAGTCTTGGAGCCAGTTCTAAAAAACAGACATGTAATTTAATTAGATTTCCTCACCGTGACATTCCGTGTTCCGAACCCGCTACATTCATCATGGATTCGACAAATACTCATTACTGAGATTTTAGCATGTGGACAAACGATCTTTCATCCACCATACAAGGCATATAAACACCTAGAAGCATTTACTCTGATTTCTCATCTTTTTCCTAAGGCCAGTTACCAAAATGAGGTTGAATGCACAGAGAAATTCTCTTGGTGTGAGTTCTACCAAAAAGATATATAAAGTACATAGTTTCCCTCATCATGACAATCCATGTTCTAAACACACTACATGCATTACGAATTAGACAAATATTCCTTTCTGAGTTGTGAGCATGTGGATTAACGATCTCTCTATCAACATAGAAGGCATATTTACACCTAGAAGTATTTACTCTGATTTCACAGCTTTTTCCAATTGCCAGTTTGAAAATGAGGCAGAATGCGCAGAAAAATTCTGTCGGAGCGTGTTTTACCCAATAGACATGTACGGTACACTTTCAATCACCGTGACATTCCATGTTCCAAACACGATACATACGTCACCGATTCGACAAACAATCATTACTGAGTTGTAGCATGTGGATTACCGAACTTTCATCCACCACCCATGCATATTTACACCTAGAAACAATTACATTGATTTCACAGGTTTTACCTAGTCCAGTTTTGAAAATGAGTCAGAATGCGCAGAATAATCTTCTAGGGCCAGTAATTGAAAGTACACCTGTAATTAACATAGATTCGTTCACGGTAAATTTCTCTTTTCTGAACACGCTACATGCACCACAGATTCGACAATCATTATTTACTTGGTTATCAGCATGTGGATTAACGATCTTTCATCCACTATAATAGGAATATTTACACCTTGAAACATTTACTCTGATTTCTCAAATTTTTCCTAAGGCCAGTTTCGTAAATGAGGCAGAATGCATAGAAAAACACTCTTGTAGCAAGGTTTATCTAAAGATATATAATTTACTTTGTTTCCCTCACCGTGACATTCTGTGTTCCGAACACTCTACATGCATTACGAATTGGACAAACATTCATTACGGAGATGTGAGCATGTGGATTAAAGATCTTTCAATCACCATACAAGGCATATTAACACCTATAATAAATTACTTTCTGTTCAAAGCTTTTTCCTAACTGCAGTTTCGAAAATGAGGCAGTTTTCACAGAAAAAATCCCTTGGAGCAACTTCTACGCAAAAGACATGTAATTTACATAGATTCACTCACCGTGAAATTCAGTGTTCCTAGAAAGCTGAATACAACATGGATTCAACAAAAATTCACTACAGATTTGGTAGCATGTGGATTACTTAACTTTCATCCACCATAGAAGTCATATTGACACGTAGAAGCATTTTCCCAAATTTCGTTGTGTTTTCCTAATGCCAGTTTTGAAAATGAGTCAAGTTTCAAAGAAAAATGCTTTTGGAGCGAGTTCTACCCATTACACATGTAATTTACAAAGTTTCTATCACCGTGATATTCTGTGATCCGAACACTCTACATGGATCACGGATTTGACAAACATTCTTTAATGAGTTGTGAACATGTGGATTAAAGATCTTTCATCCACAATACGAGGCATATATACACCTAGAATCATTTAGTATGATTTCTCATATTTTTCGTAAGGCCAGTTTCCAAAATGAGGCAGAATGCAAAGAAATACCTCTTGGTGCGAGTTCTACCAAAAAGGTACATAATTTACATAGTTCCACTCACCGTAACATTCCGTGTTCCGAACACGCTACATGCATTACCAACTCGACAAACATTCATTAAGGAGTTCTGAGCATGTGGATTAATGATCTTTCAATCACCAAACAAGGCATATTTACAGCTACAAATATTTTCTCTGATTTCACAGTTTTTACAAAGACCAGGTTCGAAAATGAGGCAGAATGCCCAGAAAAATACACTTTGAGCGAGTTCTACCCAATAGACATGTACGGTACACTTTCACTCACCGTGACATTCCATGTTCCGGACACGCTACATGCTATACGGGTTCGACAAACATTAATTACACAGTTGTGATCATGTGGATTACAGAACTTTCATCCACCAAACTAGGTATATTTACACCTAGAAAGTTTTACTCTGATTTCACAGGTTTTTCCTAAGGCCAGGTATGAAAATGATGCAGAACCCACAGAAAAATCCTCCTTGAGTGAGTTCTACCAAATAGACATGTAATTTAAATAGATTCGCTCACCGTAACATTCCCTGTTCTGAACAAAATACATGCATCTTGGAGTAGACCAACATTCATTACAGAGTTATGATCATGCGGGTTACAGAACTTTCATCCACCAAACAAGGCATATTTAAACCTAGAAACATTTATGGTGATTTCACAGGTTTTCTTTAAGCCAGTTTAGAAAATGGGTTAGAATGCGCAGAAAAATACACTTGGAGCGAGTTCCACCCAAGAAATATGTAATTTACATAGTTTCACACATTGTGATGTTCCGTGTTTCAAATACGCTACATGCATCTCGGATTCGACAATCATTTATTACCGAGTTGTAGCATGTGGTTTACAGAACTTTCATCCACCATACAAGCCATATGGTCATCAAGAAACATTTACTCTGATTTCAAAACTATTACGTAAGTTTATATTCGAAAATGAGGCAGAATGCTCTGAAAATTCCTCTTAGAGCATGTTCTACACAATAGACATTTAATTTACGAAGTTTCACTCGCCGTGACATTCCATGTTCTGAACACGCTACATGCAACCCGGATTCGAAAAACATTCATTACAGAGTTGAGATCATGTGCATTACAGAACTTTCATCCACCATACAAGGCATATTTACACCTACAAATATTTACAGTGATTTCACAGATTTTCCTAAAGCCAGTTTCGAAATTGAGGCAGAATGTGCAGAAAAATTCTATGGGAGTTAGTTTTACAAAATAGACATGTAATTTACATTCTTTCCCACACTGTGACATTCTGTGATTCGAATACGCTACATGCTTCATGGATTCAAAAAACATTCATTACTGAGTTAAGTGCATTTGGGTTAACGATCTTTCAACCACCATACAAGGCATATTTAAAGCTAGAATCATTTACAATTTCTTCACAGCTTTTTCCTAAGGCCAGGTACGAAAATGAGGCAGAATGCCCAGAAAAATACACTTGGAGCGAGTTCTATCCAATAGACATGTACGGTTCACTTTCACTCACCATGACATTCCATGTTCTGAACACGCTACATGCATCATGGAGTAGACCAACATTCATTACAGAGTTGTGATCATGTGGATTACACAACTTTCATCAACCAAACAAGGCATATTTACACCTAGAGACATTTATGGTGATTTCGCAGGTTTTCCTGTAGCCAGTTTCGTAATAGTGACAGAATGCACAGAAATATAGTCTTGGAGCCAGTTCTAAAAAACAGACATGTAATTTAATTAGATTTCCTCACCGTGACATTCCGTGTTCCGAACCCGCTACATTCATCATGGATTCGACAAATACTCATTACTGAGATTTTAGCATGTGGACAAACGATCTTTCATCCACCATACAAGGCATATAAACACCTAGAAGCATTTACTCTGATTTCTCATCTTTTTCCTAAGGCCAGTTACCAAAATGAGGTTGAATGCACAGAGAAATTCTCTTGGTGTGAGTTCTACCAAAAAGATATATAAAGTACATAGTTTCCCTCATCATGACAATCCATGTTCTAAACACACTACATGCATTACGAATTAGACAAATATTCCTTTCTGAGTTGTGAGCATGTGGATTAACAATCTCTCTATCAACATAGAAGGCATATTTACACCTAGAATTATTTACTCTGATTTCACAGCTTTTTCCAATTGCCAGTTTGAAAATGAGGCAGAATGCGCAGAAAAATTCTGTCGGAGCGTGTTTTACCCAATAGACATGTACGGTACACTTTCAATCACCGTGACATTCCATGTTCCAAACACGATACATACGTCACCGATTCGACAAACAATCATTACTGAGTTGTAGCATGTGGATTACCGAACTTTCATCCACCACCCATGCATATTTACACCTAGAAACAATTACATTGATTTCACAGGTTTTACCTAGTCCAGTTTTGAAAATGAGTCAGAATGCGCAGAATAATCTTCTAGGGCCAGTAATTGAAAGTACACCTGTAATTAACATAGATTCGTTCACGGTAAATTTCTCTTTTCTGAACACGCTACATGCACCACAGATTCGACAATCATTATTTACTTGGTTATCAGCATGTGGATTAACGATCTTTCATCCACTATAATAGGAATATTTACACCTTGAAACATTTACTCTGATTTCTCAAATTTTTCCTAAGGCCAGTTTCGTAAATGAGGCAGAATGCATAGAAAAACACTCTTGTAGCAAGGTTTATCTAAAAGATATATAATTTACTTTGTTTCCCTCACCGTGACATTCTGTGTTCCGAACACTCTACATGCATTACGAATTGGACAAACATTCATTACGGAGATGTGAGCATGTGGATTAAAGATCTTTCAATCACCATACAAGGCATATTAACACCTATAATAAATTACTTTCTGTTCAAAGCTTTTTCCTAACTGCAGTTTCGAAAATGAGGCAGTTTTCACAGAAAAAATCCCTTGGAGCAACTTCTACGCAAAAGACATGTAATTTACATAGATTCACTCACCGTGAAATTCAGTGTTCCTAGAAAGCTGAATACAACATGGATTCAACAAAAATTCACTACAGATTTGGTAGCATGTGGATTACTTAACTTTCATCCACCATAGAAGTCATATTGACACGTAGAAGCATTTTCCCAAATTTCGTTGTGTTTTCCTAATGCCAGTTTTGAAAATGAGTCAAGTTTCAAAGAAAAATGCTTTTGGAGCGAGTTCTACCCATTACACATGTAATTTACAAAGTTTCTATCACCGTGATATTCTGTGATCCGAACACTCTACATGGATCACGGATTTGACAAACATTCTTTAATGAGTTGTGAACATGTGGATTAAAGATCTTTCATCCACAATACGAGGCATATATACACCTAGAATCATTTAGTATGATTTCTCATATTTTTCGTAAGGCCAGTTTCCAAAATGAGGCAGAATGCAAAGAAATACCTCTTGGTGCGAGTTCTACCAAAAAGGTACATAATTTACATAGTTCCACTCACCGTAACATTCCGTGTTCCGAACACGCTACATGCATTACCAACTCGACAAACATTCATTAAGGAGTTCTGAGCATGTGGATTAATGATCTTTCAATCACCAAACAAGGCATATTTACAGCTACAAATATTTTCTCTGATTTCACAGTTTTTACAAAGACCAGGTTCGAAAATGAGGCAGAATGCCCAGAAAAATACACTTTGAGCGAGTTCTACCCAATAGACATGTACGGTACACTTTCACTCACCGTGACATTCCATGTTCCGGACACGCTACATGCTATACGGGTTCGACAAACATTAATTACACAGTTGTGATCATGTGGATTACAGAACTTTCATCCACCAAACTAGGCATATTTACACCTAGAAAGTTTTACTCTGATTTCACAGGTTTTTCCTAAGGCCAGGTATGAAAATGATGCAGAACCCACAGAAAAATCCTCCTTGAGTGAGTTCTACCAAATAGACATGTAATTTAAATAGATTCGCTCACCGTAACATTCCCTGTTCTGAACAAAATACATGCATCTTGGAGTAGACCAACATTCATTACAGAGTTATGATCATGCGGGTTACAGAACTTTCATCCACCAAACAAGGCATATTTAAACCTAGAAACATTTATGGTGATTTCACAGGTTTTCTTTAAGCCAGTTTAGAAAATGGGTTAGAATGCGCAGAAAAATACACTTGGAGCGAGTTCCACCCAAGAAATATGTAATTTACATAGTTTCACACATTGTGATGTTCCGTGTTTCAAATACGCTACATGCATCTCGGATTCGACAATCATTTATTACCGAGTTGTAGCATGTGGTTTACAGAACTTTCATCCACCATACAAGCCATATGGTCATCAAGAAACATTTACTCTGATTTCAAAACTATTACGTAAGTTATATTCGAAAATGAGGCAGAATGCTCTGAAAATTCCTCTTAGAGCATGTTCTACACAATAGACATTTAATTTACGAAGTTTCACTCGCCGTGACATTCCATGTTCTGAACACGCTACATGCAACCCGGATTCGAAAAACATTCATTACAGAGTTGAGATCATGTGCATTACAGAACTTTCATCCACCATACAAGGCATATTTACACCTACAAATATTTACAGTGATTTCACAGATTTTCCTAAAGCCAGTTTCGAAATTGAGGCAGAATGTGCAGAAAAATTCTATGGGAGTTAGTTTTACAAAATAGACATGTAATTTACATTCTTTCCCACACTGTGACATTCTGTGATTCGAATACGCTACATGCTTCATGGATTCAAAAAACATTCATTACTGAGTTAAGTGCATTTGGGTTAACGATCTTTCAACCACCATACAAGGCATATTTAAAGCTAGAATCATTTACAATTTCTTCACAGCTTTTTCCTAAGGCCAGGTACGAAAATGAGGCAGAATGCCCAGAAAAATACACTTGGAGCGAGTTCTATCCAATAGACATGTACGGTTCACTTTCACTCACCATGACATTCCATGTTCTGAACACGCTACATGCATCATGGAGTAGACCAACATTCATTACAGAGTTGTGATCATGTGGATTACACAACTTTCATCAACCAAACAAGGCATATTTACACCTAGAGACATTTATGGTGATTTCGCAGGTTTTCCTGTAGCCAGTTTCGTAATCGTGACAGAATGCACAGAAATATAGTCTTGGAGCCAGTTCTAAAAACAGACATCTAATTTAATTAGATTTCCTCACCGTGACATTCCGTGTTCCGAACCCGCTACATTCATCATGGATTCGACAAATACTCATTACTGAGATTTTAGCATGTGGACAAACGATCTTTCATCCACCATACAAGGCATATAAACACCTAGAAGCATTTACTCTGATT
Source organism: Camelus ferus (assembly GCF_009834535.1). Taxonomy (NCBI): domain Eukaryota; kingdom Metazoa; phylum Chordata; class Mammalia; order Artiodactyla; family Camelidae; genus Camelus; species Camelus ferus. Next base: position 989,898 of record NC_045699.1, read on the forward strand.
TCTCATCTTTTTCCTAAGGCCAGTTACCAAAATGAGGTTGAATGCACAGAGAAATTCTCTTGGTGTGAGTTCTACCAAAAAGATATATAAAGTACATAGTTTCCCTCATCATGACAATCCATGTTCTAAACACACTACATGCATTACGAATTAGACAAATATTCCTTTCTGAGTTGTGAGCATGTGGATTAACGATCTCTCTATCAACATAGAAGGCATATTTACACCTAGAATTATTTACTCTGATTTCACAGCTTTTTCCAATTGCCAGTTTGAAAATGAGGCAGAATGCGCAGAAAAAATTCTGTCGGAGCGTGTTTTACCCAATAGACATGTACGGTACACTTTCAATCACCGTGACATTCCATGTTCCAAACACGATACATACGTCACCGATTCGACAAACAATCATTACTGAGTTGTAGCATGTGGATTACCGAACTTTCATCCACCACCCATGCATATTTACACCTAGAAACAATTACATTGATTTCACAGGTTTTACCTAGTCCAGTTTTGAAAATGAGTCAGAATGCGCAGAATAATCTTCTAGGGCCAGTAATTGAAAGTACACCTGTAATTAACATAGATTCGTTCACGGTAAATTTCTCTTTTCTGAACACGCTACATGCACCACAGATTCGACAATCATTATTTACTTGGTTATCAGCATGTGGATTAACGATCTTTCATCCACTATAATAGGAATATTTACACCTTGAAACATTTACTCTGATTTCTCAAATTTTTCCTAAGGCCAGTTTCGTAAATGAGGCAGAATGCATAGAAAAACACTCTTGTAGCAAGGTTTATCTAAAAGATATATAATTTACTTTGTTTCCCTCACCGTGACATTCTGTGTTCCGAACACTCTACATGCATTACGAATTGGACAAACATTCATTACGGAGATGTGAGCATGTGGATTAAAGATCTTTCAATCACCATACAAGGCATATTAACACCTATAATAATTACTTTCTGTTCAAAGCTTTTTCCTAACTGCAGTTTCGAAAATGAGGCAGTTTTCACAGAAAAAATCCCTTGGAGCAACTTCTACGCAAAAGACATGTAATTTACATAGATTCACTCACCGTGAATTCAGTGTTCCTAGAAAGCTGAATACAACATGGATTCAACAAAAATTCACTACAGATTTGGTAGCATGTGGATTACTTAACTTTCATCCACCATAGAAGTCATATTGACACGTAGAAGCATTTTCCCAAATTTCGTTGTGTTTTCCTAATGCCAGTTTTGAAAATGAGTCAGGTTTCAAAGAAAAAGGCTTTTGGAGCGAGTTCTACCCATTACACATGTAATTTACAAAGTTTCTATCACCGTGATATTCTGTGATCCGAACACTCTACATGGATCACGGATTTGACAAACATTCTTTAATGAGTTGTGAACATGTGGATTAAAGATCTTTCATCCACAATACGAGGCATATATACACCTAGAATCATTTAGTATGATTTCTCATATTTTTCGTAAGGCCAGTTTCCAAAATGAGGCAGAATGCAAAGAAATACCTCTTGGTGCGAGTTCTACCAAAAAGGTACATAATTTACATAGTTCCACTCACCGTAACATTCCGTGTTCCGAACACGCTACATGCATTACCAACTCGACAAACATTCATTAAGGAGTTCTGAGCATGTGGATTAATGATCTTTCAATCACCAAACAAGGCATATTTACAGCTACAAATATTTTCTCTGATTTCACAGTTTTTACAAAGACCAGGTTCGAAAATGAGGCAGAATGCCCAGAAAAATACACTTTGAGCGAGTTCTACCCAATAGACATGTACGGTACACTTTCACTCACCGTGACATTCCATGTTCCGGACACGCTACATGCTATACGGGTTCGACAAACATTAATTACACAGTTGTGATCATGTGGATTACAGAACTTTCATCCACCAAACTAGGCATATTTACACCTAGAAAGTTTTACTCTGATTTCACAGGTTTTTCCTAAGGCCAGGTATGAAAATGATGCAGAACCCACAGAAAAATCCTCCTTGAGTGAGTTCTACCAAATAGACATGTAATTTAAATAGATTCGCTCACCGTAACATTCCCTGTTCTGAACAAAATACATGCATCTTGGAGTAGACCAACATTCATTACAGAGTTATGATCATGCGGGTTACAGAACTTTCATCCACCAAACAAGGCATATTTAAACCTAGAAACATTTATGGTGATTTCACAGGTTTTCTTTAAGCCAGTTTAGAAAATGGGTTAGAATGCGCAGAAAAATACACTTGGAGCGAGTTCCACCCAAGAAATATGTAATTTACATAGTTTCACACATTGTGATGTTCCGTGTTTCAAATACGCTACATGCATCTCGGATTCGACAATCATTTATTACCGAGTTGTAGCATGTGGTTTACAGAACTTTCATCCACCATACAAGCCATATGGTCATCAAGAAACATTTACTCTGATTTCAAAACTATTACGTAAGTTTATATTCGAAAATGAGGCAGAATGCTCTGAAAATTCCTCTTAGAGCATGTTCTACACAATAGACATTTAATTTACGAAGTTTCACTCGCCGTGACATTCCATGTTCTGAACACGCTACATGCAACCCGGATTCGAAAAACATTCATTACAGAGTTGAGATCATGTGCATTACAGAACTTTCATCCACCATACAAGGCATATTTACACCTACAAATATTTACAGTGATTTCACAGATTTTCCTAAAGCCAGTTTCGAAATTGAGGCAGAATGTGCAGAAAAATTCTATGGGAGTTAGTTTTACAAAATAGACATGTAATTTACATTCTTTCCCACACTGTGACATTCTGTGATTCGAATACGCTACATGCTTCATGGATTCAAAAAACATTCATTACTGAGTTAAGTGCATTGGGTTAACGATCTTTCAACCACCATACAAGGCATATTTAAAGCTAGAATCATTTACAATTTCTTCACAGCTTTTTCCTAAGGCCAGGTACGAAAATGAGGCAGAATGCCCAGAAAAATACACTTGGAGCGAGTTCTATCCAATAGACATGTACGGTTCACTTTCACTCACCATGACATTCCATGTTCTGAACACGCTACATGCATCATGGAGTAGACCAACATTCATTACAGAGTTGTGATCATGTGGATTACACAACTTTCATCAACCAAACAAGGCATATTTACACCTAGAGACATTTATGGTGATTTCGCAGGTTTTCCTGTAGCCAGTTTCGTAATAGGGACAGAATGCACAGAAATATAGTCTTGGAGCCAGTTCTAAAAACAGACATCTAATTTAATTAGATTTCCTCACCGTGACATTCCGTGTTCCGAACCCGCTACATTCATCATGGATTCGACAAATACTCATTACTGAGATTTTAGCATGTGGACAAACGATCTTTCATCCACCATACAAGGCATATAAACACCTAGAAGCATTTACTCTGATTTCTCATCTTTTTCCTAAGGCCAGTTACCAAAATGAGGTTGAATGCACAGAGAAATTCTCTTGGTGTGAGTTCTACCAAAAGATATATAAAGTACATAGTTTCCCTCATCATGACAATCCATGTTCTAAAACACACTACATGCATTACGAATTAGACAAATATTCCTTTCTGAGTTGTGAGCATGTGGATTAACGATCTCTCTATCAACATAGAAGGCATATTTACACCTAGAATTATTTACTCTCATTTCACAGCTTTTTCCAATTGCCAGTTTGAAAATGAGGCAGAATGCGCAGAAAAATTCTGTCGGAGCGTGTTTTAACCCAATAGACATGTACGGTACACTTTCAATCACCGTGACATTCCATGTTCCAAACACGATACATACGTCACCGATTCGACAAACAATCATTACTGAGTTGTAGCATGTGGATTACCGAACTTTCATCCACCACCCATGCATATTTACACCTAGAAACAATTACATTGATTTCACAGGTTTTACCTAGTCCAGTTTTGAAAATGAGTCAGAATGCGCAGAATAATCTTCTAGGGCCAGTAATTGAAAGTACACCTGTAATTAACATAGATTCGTTCACGGTAAATTCTCTTTTCTGAACACGCTACATGCACCACAGATTCGACAATCATTATTACTTGGTTATCAGCATGTGGATTAACGATCTTTCATCCACTATAATAGGAATATTTACACCTTGAAACATTTACTCTGATTTCTCAAATTTTTCCTAAGGCCAGTTTCGTAAATGAGGCAGAATGCATAGAAAAACACTCTTGTAGCAAGGTTTATCTAAAAGATATATAATTTACTTTGTTTCCCTCACCGTGACATTCTGTGTTCCGAACACTCTACATGCATTACGAATTGGACAAACATTCATTACGGAGATGTGAGCATGTGGATTAAAGATCTTTCAATCACCATACAAGGCATATTAACACCTATAATAAATTACTTTCTGTTCAAAGCTTTTTCCTAACTGCAGTTTCGAAAATGAGGCAGTTTCACAGAAAAAATCCCTTGGAGCAACTTCTACGCAAAAGACATGTAATTTACATAGATTCACTCACCGTGAAATTCAGTGTTCCTAGAAAGCTGAATACAACATGGATTCAACAAAAATTCACTACAGATTTGGTAGCATGTGGATTACTTAACTTTCATCCACCATAGAAGTCATATTGACACGTAGAAGCATTTTCCCAAATTTCGTTGTGTTTTCCTAATGCCAGTTTTGAAAATGAGTCAAGTTTCAAAGAAAAATGCTTTTGGAGCGAGTTCTACCCATTACACATGTAATTTACAAAGTTTCTATCACCGTGATATTCTGTGATCCGAACACTCTACATGGATCACGGATTTGACAAACATTCTTTAATGAGTTGTGAACATGTGTGATTAAGATCTTTCATCCACAATACGAGGCATATATACACCTAGAATCATTTAGTATGATTTCTCATATTTTTCGTAAGGCCAGTTTCCAAAATGAGGCAGAATGCAAAGAAATACCCTCTTGGTGCGAGTTCTACCAAAAAGGTACATAATTTACATAGTTCCACTCACCGTAACATTCCGTGTTCCGAACACGCTACAATGCATTACCACTCGACAAACATTCATTAAAGGAGTTCTGAGCATGTGGATTAATGATCTTTCAATCAACCAAACAAGGCATATTTACAGCTACAAATATTTTCTCTGATTTCACAGTTTTTACAAAGACCAGGTTCGAAAATGAGGCAGAATGCCCAGAAAAATACACTTTGAGCGAGTTTACCCAATAGACATGTACGGTACACTTTCACTCACCGTGACATCCATGTTCCGGACACGCTACATGCTATACGGTTCGACAAACATAATTACACAGTTGTGATCAGGTGGATTACAGAACTTTCATCCACCAAAACTAGGCATATTTACACCTAGAAGTTTTACTCTGATTTCACCAGGTTTTTCCTAAGGCCAGGTATGAAATGATGCAGAACCCACAGAAAAATTCTCCTTGAGTGAGTTCTCACCAAATAGACATGTAATTTAAATAGATTTGCTCACCGTAACATCCCTGTTCAGAACAAAATACATGCATCTTGGAGTAGACCAACATTCATTACAGAGTTATGATCATGCGGGTTACAGAACTTTCATCCACCAACAAGGCATATTTAAACCTAGAAACATTTATTGGTGATTTCACAGGTTTTTCTTTAAGCCAGTTTAGAAAATGGGTTAGAATGCGCAGAAAAATACACTTGGAGCGAGTTCCACCAAGAATATGTAATTTACATAGTTTCACACATTGTGATGTTCCGTGTTTCAAATACGCTACATGCATCTCGGATTCGCAATCATTTATTACACGAGTTTTGGTAAGCATGTGGTTTACAGAACTTTCATCCACCATACAAGCCATATGGTCATCAAGAAACATTTACTCTGATTTCCAAACTATTACGTAAGTTTATATTCGAAATGAGGCAGAATGCTTCTGAAAATTCCTCTTAGAGCATGTTCTACACAATGACATTTAATTTACGAAGTTTTCACTCGCCGTGACATTCCATGTTCTGAACCTACAACTGCAACCCGTTATTCGAAAACTTCATTTACAGAGTTGATCATGCATACAGAACTTTCATCCACCAAACAAGGCATATTTAAACCTAGAAACATTTATGGTGATTTCACAGGTTTTCTTTAAGCCAGTTTAGAAAATGGGTTAGAATGCGCAGAAAAATACACTTGGAGCGAGTTCCACCCAAGAAATATGTAATTTACATAGTTTCACACATTGTGATGTTCCGTGTTTCAAATACGCTACATGCATCTCGGATTCGACAATCATTTATTACCGAGTTGTAGCATGTGGTTTACAGAACTTTCATCCACCATACAAGCCATATGGTCATCAAGAAACATTTACTCTGATTTCAAACTATTACGTAAGTTATATTCGAAAATGAGGCAGAATGCTCTGAAAATTCCTCTTAGAGCATGTTTCTACACAATAGACATTTAATTTACGAAGTTTCCACTCGCCGTGAATTCCATGTTCTGAATCACGCTACATGCAACCCGGATTCAAAAACATTCATTACAGAGTTGAGATCATGTGCATTAAAGAACTTTTCATCCACCATACAAGGGCATATTACACCTACAAATATTTTACCAGTGAATTTTCACAGATTTTTCTAAAGCAGTTCGAAATTGACGGCAGAATGTGCAGAAAATTCTATGGGAGTTAGTTTTACAAAATAGACATGTAATTTACATTCTTTCCCCACACTGTGACATTCTGTGATTCGAATACGCTACATGCTTCATGGATTCAAAAAAACATTCATTACTGAGTTAAGTGCATTGGGTTAACGATCTTTCACACCACCATACAAGGCATATTTAAAGCTAGAATTCATTTACAATTTCTTCACAGCTCTTTCTTAAGGCCAGGTACGAAAATGAGGCAGAATGCCCAGAAAAATACACTTGGAGTGAGTTCTATCCAATAGACATGTACGGTTCACTTTCACTCACCATGACATTCCATGTTTCTCGAACACGCTACATGCATCATGGAGTAGAACAACATTCATTACAGAGTTGTGATCCAGTGGATTACACAACTTTCATCAACCAAACAAGGCATATTTACACCTAGAGACATTTATGGTGATTTCGCAGGTTTTCCTGTAGCCAGTTTCGTAATCGTGACAGAATGCACAGAAATATAGTCTTGGAGCCAGTTCTAAAAACAGACATCTAATTTAATTAGATTCCTCACCGTGACATTCCGTGTTCCGAACCCGCTACATTCATCATGGATTCGACAAATACTCATTACTGAGTTTAGCATGTGGACAAACGATCTTTCATCCACCATACAAGGCATATAAACACCTAGAAGAATTTACTCTGATTTCTCATGCTTTTCCTAAGGCCAGTTAGCAAAATGAGGTTGAATGCACAGAGAAATTCTCTTGGTGTGAGTTCTACCAAAAAGATATATAAAGTACATAGTTTCCCTCATCATGACAATCCATGTTCTAAACACACTACATGCATTACGAATTAGACAAATATTCCTTTCTGAGTTGTGAGCATGTGGATTAACGATCTCTCTATCAACATAGAAGGCATATTTACACCTAGAATATTTACTCTGATTTCACAGCTTTTTCCAATTGCCAGTTTGAAAATGAGGCAGAATGCGCAGAAAAATTCTGTCGGAGCGTGTTTTACCCAATAGACATGTACGGTACACTTTCAATCACCGTGACATTCCATGTTCCAAACACGATACATACGTCACCGATTCGACAAACATTCATTACTGAGTTGTAGCATGTGGATTACCGAACTTTCATCCACCACCCATGCATATTTACACCTAGAAACAATTACATTGATTTCACAGTTTTACCTAGTCCAGTTTTGAAAATGAGTCAGAATGCGCAGAATAATCTTCTAGGGCCAGTAATTGAAAGTACACCTGTAATTAACATAGATTCGTTCACGGTAAATTTCTCTTTTCTGAACACGCTACATGCACCACAGATTCGACAATCATTATTTACTTGGTTATCAGCATGTGGATTAACGATCTTTCATCCACTATAATAGGAATATTTACACCTTGAAACATTTACTCTGATTTCTCAAATTTTTCCTAAGGCCAGTTTCGTAAATGAGGCAGAATGCATAGAAAAACACTCTTGTAGCAAGGTTTATCTAAAAGATATATAATTTACTTTGTTTCCCTCACCGTGACATTCTGTGTTCCGAACACTCTACATGCATTACGAATTGGACAAACATTCATTACGGAGATGTGAGCATGTGGATTAAAGATCTTTCAATCACCATACAAGGCATATTAACACCTATAATAAATTACTTTCTGTTCAAAGCTTTTTCCTAACTGCAGTTTCGAAAATGAGGCAGTTTTCACAGAAAAAATCCCTTGGAGCAACTTCTACGCAAAAGACATGTAATTTACATAGATTCACTCACCGTGAAATTCAGTGTTCCTAGAAAGCTGAATACAACATGGATTCAACAAAAATTCACTACAGATTTGGTAGCATGTGGATTACTTAACTTTCATCCACCATAGAAGTCATATTGACACGTAGAAGCATTTTCCCAAATTTCGTTGTGTTTTCCTAATGCCAGTTTTGAAAATGAGTCAGTTTCAAAGAAAAATGCTTTTGGAGCGAGTTCTACCCATTACACATGTAATTTACAAAGTTTCTATCACCGTGATATTCTGTGATCCGAACACTCTACATGGATCACGGATTTGACAAACATTCTTTAATGAGTTGTGAACATGTGGATTAAAGATCTTTCATCCACAATACGAGGCATATATACACCTAGAATCATTTAGTATGATTTCTCATATTTTTCGTAAGGCCAGTTTCCAAAATGAGGCAGAATGCAAAGAAATACCTCTTGGTGCGAGTTCTACCAAAAAGGTACATAATTTACATAGTTCCACTCACCGTAACATTCCGTGTTCCGAACACGCTACATGCATTACCAACTCGACAAACATTCATTAAGGAGTTCTGAGCATGTGGATTAATGATCTTTCAATCACCAAACAAGGCATATTTACAGCTACAAATATTTTCTCTGATTTCACAGTTTTTCCAAAGACCAGGTTCGAAAATGAGGCAGAATGCCCAGAAAAATACACTTTGAGCGAGTTCTACCCAATAGACATGTACGGTACACTTTCACTCACCGTGACATTCCATGTTCCGGACACGCTACATGCTATACGGGTTCGACAAACATTAATTACACAGTTGTGATCATGTGGATTACAGAACTTTCATCCACCAAACTAGGCATATTTACACCTAGAAAGTTTTACTCTGATTTCACAGGTTTTTCCTAAGGCCAGGTATGAAAATGATGCAGAACCACAGAAAAATCCTCCTTGAGTGAGTTCTACCAAATAGACATGTAATTTAAATAGATTCGCTCACCGTAACATTCCCTGTTCGAACAAATACATGCATCTTGGAGTAGACCAACATTCATTACAGAGTTATGATCATGCGGGTTACAGAACTTTCATCCACCAAACAAGGCATATTTAAACCTAGAAACATTTGGTGATTTCACAGGTTTTCTTTAAGCCAGTTTAGAAAATGGGTTAGAATGCGCAGAAAAATACACTTGGAGCGAGTTCCCCCAAGAAATATGTAATTTACATAGTTTCACACATTGTGATGTTCCGTGTTTCAAATACGCTACATGCATCTCGACAATCATTTATTACCGAGTTGTAGCATGTGGTTTACAGAACTTTCATCCACCATACAAGCCATATGGTCATCAAGAAACATTTACTCTGATTTCAAAACTATTACGTAAGTTTATATTCGAAAATGAGGCAGAATGCTCTGAAAATTCCTCTTAGAGCATGTTCTACACAATAGACATTTAATTTACGAAGTTTCACTCGCCGTGACATTCCATGTTCTGAACACGCTACATGCAACCCGGATTCGAAAAACATTCATTACAGAGTTGAGATCATGTGCATTACAGAACTTTCATCCACCATACAAGGCATATTTACACCTACAAATATTTACAGTGATTTCACAGATTTTCCTAAAGCCAGTTTCGAAATTGAGGCAGAATGTGCAGAAAAATTCTATGGGAGTTAGTTTACAAATAGACATGTAATTTACATTCTTTCCCACACTGTGACATTCTGTGATTCGAATACGCTACATGCTTCATGGATTCACAAAACATTCATTACTGAGTTAAGTGCATTTGGGTTAACGATCTTTCAACCACCATACAAGGCATATTTAAAGCTAGAATCATTTACAATTTCTTCACAGCTTTTTCCTAAGGCCAGGTACGAAAATGAGGCAGAATGCCCAGAAAAATACACTTGGAGCGAGTTCTATCCAATAGACATGTACGGTTCACTTTCACTCACCATGACATTCCATGTTCTGAACACGCTACATGCATCATGGAGTAGACCAACATTCATTACAGAGTTGTGATCATGTGGATTACACAACTTTCATCAACCAAACAAGGCATATTTACACCTAGAGACATTTATGGTGATTCGCAGGTTTTCCTGTAGCCAGTTTCGTAATCGTGACAGAATGCACAGAAATAGTCTTGGAGCCAGTTCTAAAACAGACATGTAATTTAATTAGATTTCCTCACCGTGACATTCCGTGTTCCGAACCCGCTACATTCATCATGGATTCGACAAATACTCATTACTGAGATTTTAGCATGTGGACAAACGATCTTTCATCCACCATACAAGGCATATAAACACCTAGAAGCATTTACTCTGATTTCTCATCTTTTTCCTAAGGCCAGTTACCAAAATGAGGTTGAATGCACAGAGAATTCTCTTGGTGTGAGTTCTACCAAAAATATATAAAGTACATAGTTTCCCTCATCATGACAATCCATGTTCTAAACACACTACATGCATTACGAATTAGACAAATATTCCTTTCTGAGTTGTGAGCATGTGGATTAACGATCTCTCTATCACATAGAAGGCATATTTACACCTAGAAGTATTTACTCTGATTTCACAGCTTTTTCCAATTGCCAGTTTGAAAATGAGGCAGAATGCGCAGAAAAATTCTGTCGGAGCGTGTTTTACCCAATAGACATGTACGGTACACTTTCAATCACCGTGACATTCCATGTTCCAAACACGATACATACGTCACCGATTCGACAAACAATCATTACTGAGTTGTAGCATGTGGATTACCGAACTTTCATCCACCACCCATGCATATTTACACCTAGAAACAATTACATTGATTTCACAGGTTTTACCTAGTCCAGTTTTGAAAATGAGTCAGAATGCGCAGAATAATCTTCTAGGGCCAGTAATTGAAAGTACACCTGTAATTAACATAGATTCGTTCACGGTAAA